>NC_064634.1:413274942-413574942 GCF_023864275.1 Schistocerca cancellata
GCTGATCCGCGTATTAATATGTAACACAGCCAATCAGATTGCTGCTAACATAGAACTTTTTTCTCCTCGCGGATCACACTCGCGAAATGATACATGAACGCGCGAGGTATTATAACGAGTGTACAGACCTCCGATTAGTGAGTCTGCATTTGTCTGCACCAGTCTGTACCAGTCTGCATTAGTCTGTACCAGTCTTTACGAGTTTTACATTTGTTTGCACCCGTCTATAGTCAAGTTTCAGTCTGCGCCTAATAAGATTACCATATTCCTGTACATAGCCATGAAGATAAATGTATAGACACTTTTGTCAAGTATCAGAGATATACAGGGTGTTACAAAAAGGTATGGCCAAACTTTCAGGAAACATTCCTCACACACAGAGAAAGAAAATATGTTATGTGGACATGTATCCGGAAATGCTTACTTTCCATGTTAGAGCTCATTTTATTACTTCTCTTCAAATCACATTAATCATGGAATGGAAACACACAGCAACAGGACGTACCAGCGTGGCTTCAAACACTTTGTTACAGGAAATGTTCAAAATGTCCTCCGTTAGCGAGGATACATGCATCCACCCTCCGTCGCATGTAATCTCTGATGGGCTGATGCAGCCCTGGAGGATGGCGTATTGTATCACAGCCGTCCACAATACGAGCACGAGAAGTCTCTACATTTGGTACCGGGGTTACGTAGACAAGAGCTTTCAAATACCCCCATAAATGAAAGTCAAGAGGGTTGAGGTCAGGAGAGCGTGGAGGCCATGGAATTGGTCCGCCCCTACCAATCCATCGGTCACCGAATCTGTTGTTGAGAAGCGTACGAACACTTCGACTGAAATGTGCAGGAGCTCCATCGTGCATGAACCACATGTTGTGTCGTACTTGTAAAGGCACATGTTCTAGCAGCACAGGTAGAGTTTCCCGTATGAAATCATGATAACGTGCTCCATTGAGCGTAGGTGGAAGAACATGGGGCCCAATCAAGACATCACCAACAATGCCTGCCCAAACGTTCACAGAAAATCTGTGTTGATGACGTGATTGCAAAATTGCTTGCGGATTCTCGTCAGCCCACACATGTTGATTGTGAAAATTTACAATTTGATCACATTGGAATGAAGCCTCATCCGTAAAGAGAACATTTGCACTGAAATGAGGATTGACACATTGTTGGATGAACCATTCACAGAAGTGTACCCGTGGAGGCAAATCAGCTGCTGATAGCGCCTGCACACGCTGTACATGGTACGGAAACAACTGGCTCTCCCGTAGCACTTTTCATACAGTGACGTGGTCAACGTTACCTTGTACAGCAGCAACTTCTCTGACGCTGACATTAGAGTTATCGTCAACTGCACGAAGAATTGCCTCGTCCATTGCAGGTGTCCTCTTCGTTGTAGGTCTTCCCCAGTCGCGAGTCATAGGCTGGAATGTTCCGTGCTCCCTAAGACACCGATCAATTGCTTCGAACGTCTTCCCGTCGGGACACCTTCGTTCTGGAAATCTGTCTCGATACAAACGTACCGCGCCACGGCTATTGCCCCGTGCTAATCCATAAATCAAATGGGCATCTGCCAACTCCGCATTTGTAAACATTGCACTGATTGCAAAACCACGTTCGTGATGAACACTAACCTGTTGATGCTACGTACTGATGTGCTTGATGCTACTACTGTAGAGCAATGAGTCGCATGTCAACACAAGCACCGAAGTCAACATTACCTTCCTTCAATTGAGCCAACTGGCGGTAAATCGAGGAAGTACAGTACATACTGACGAAACTAAAATGAGCTCTAACATGGAAATTAAGCGTTTCCGGACACATGTCCGCATAACATCTTTTCTTTATTTGTGTATGAGGAATTTTTCCTGAAAGTTTGGCCGTACCTTCTTTTAACACCCTGTATGTGAGAATAAGATTAACGTACCAATACCAAAGGAACTTCAGAGTTCAATTGTAAATAACATCCAGAACCAAGTTGAGTAAATTTTTTGCTTGTTATTATTTTAATAAATGTGTGTGAAAATTAATCAAGTACTGTTTAAAGTTGGTCACCGTCAATCTGCTACTCTAAGCGTGCAAGTGTCATTTCCATCGTCAGACCTAACAGCAGAAGATAAACACGCCACGATAAGACCACGAGACATATTGCTGACACTCGCCTAATTCGTTAGAGAGACAAGTCAAATAATCTGATGGTGTGTGTACTGATGGTCTTACAGTACGCATACCACAGTTAGGCAGTTAGTGTCTGTCTGTCGGTCGGAGCTGTCTCTGTCATGTTTGTCGGATTTGGTGTGTTAACGAATTTATTGCTTGGAGTGTAACGGCCTAATTCCTGAAATATGTTTTTATCTTGCATATCATCTTGAGAGGCGGTATATGTGTACTGTAGAACATGTTAACTCGTTTGGACAACCTTGTATCATTTTATATAAGATTGCAATTCATGGGCTTTTATTTAAATGATCGTTTTAGTATATAAAGTTGCCACCCTTCCTCCGTAAGACTTTTATTAGAAGTTAAAATCAAGTTGCACGTTCGGTGGCAAGTTGATCATTTTAATTTTAGTATTTACCACGTACATCCCTCCTAGGGGGCCATAGTTTGTGTGCTTGTGTGAATTGTTAAAACTTTTACTTTAAGGTAATCTGGTGTATTGTAGATTTGCACCAGTGTAGTCTTTCAGAGGTTGTTGTGAGCGGTCGTGACTACGACCGTGTCAAAAGGGAGCGGCAAGGTTCTCAGCCCGAAATCTCATACACTCAAAAATTTGTTTCTTTCTGCCTCTGAATAAATTGTAGTTTGATATTTAGAGTGTGCTTTCTGCTTATAATTTTAAATCTGTTTCCTAAAAAAAAAGCTTTTAGGAATAAAATTCCAATTTGTTAAAAGCGATTTGATTCTGATTTCATCATTTACTCCCTGGAAACTACTTCCACGCTCACATAGTGAATTAAATGTGTTAATGTTCTTGATGAATCGCTAGTATAAAATAAATTTTTAAGAATATTCTTTGAAATTAAATCCACGGTTCACAGTCGGTATACAAAGATAATAATCTTCTCTGAGAACCAAAGTTCTTCATCTAACAGTATATAAAACGGGACTTGTAAAGGTGGCAGTAGCATCGCGTAAGAAAGATATAAAAGGGCAGTGGTCTGGCTTAGCTGTCAATACTGTACTCCGGTGATTCATGTGAAATGGTATCCAACGTGATTATGACCGCACGACGGGAATTACCAGACTCTGGATGCGGAGTAGTAATTGGAGCTAGACGCATGGAACTTCCTATTTCTGAAATGGTTAGGGAATCCAATATTCCGAGACCCACAATGTCAAGAGTGTGCCGAGAGTATCAGATGCCAGGCGTTACGAACGACGCATGTATCCGTTAGGACAGTGCTGTGAAATTTGGCGATAATTGGCTACGGCAGCAGATAACGAACGCGAGTGCCTTTGCTAACAGCACGGCATCGCCCGCAGCGCCACCCGTCGGCGCATCACCGTATCAGTTGGACCCCAGACTACCGGAAAACTGAGGCGTGTCCGGACGAGTCTCGATTGCATATGGTAAAACCTGGTTGTAGGGTTCAAGTGTGGGGCAGACTCCGTGAAGCCATTGACCCAAGTTGTCAACAAGTCACTGTGCAAATTGGTGCTAGCTCCATAATGGTTGGGCTGTGTTTACATAGAATGGGAGTCCAGTGGTTCAACTCAGGCGATCATTGTCTATAAATGGTTTATGTTCTGCCTATTGGAGACCATTTGCAACCATTTATAGACTTCATATTGCTAAACAACGATGCACCATGTCGCCGAGCCGCATCTGTTCGCGATTGTTCTGAAGAACATTCTAGACAGTTCGAGCGAATGATTTGTTCATGCAAATCGCTCGAGATGAGTCCCATCGAACATTTACGGTACCTAAACAAGAGGTCAGTTCGTGCACAAAATCTTGCATCGGCAACACTTTCACAGTTATGGACGGCTATAGAGGCTGCATGGCTTAATATATCTACAGGGGACTACCAACGACTTGTTTACTCCAAGCCACGTCGAGCTGCTACAGTATACCGAGCAAAATGTTGTCCGACATGTTATTGGGAGGTAGCCCATGACTTTCGTCACCTCAGTGTGGTGTTGCATCCGATGTGCCGATTACCAGCACCAAAAATTAATAATGAAGTGTTATCGCGTTCTCTTCCGTTTGCTCTAGTATAACCGCTTGTTCGTAAGTACGAGAGAACACTGGTAAATTTTCCGCTTGTTTTCGCTTCCATTCGCTCCTATGTAAACCTATACCGGGCTTTGCGAGGTTTACTAGTTGTGTGTTTGCCGATAGGCTGACGAACTGCATCTTGTCTACAGCTCGGAATTAATTCACAGCGGAGCCCCACCACCACCGGTTTTCCTTCCCCTACGGTGCCGTGAAACAGGTAGGCGCCTACACTCTGTAATATCAATTACGTGGGGAAACGAAAGTAACTGATAGTGTTTTGCTGGACTTCGAAAACATTGCAGCATCTTAACTTCGGTTTTCTGACGAAGTTACGTTAACTTGAGATGGCTGTAGCAACATCGACCTACGCTCTTAATCAAGGTCTTAAAAGCACAGTAAAGCAGTAGAGTTAATTCGTAGGTACCTGTTTAAATTTTGGTGGTACGAGTAATTTTCCCTCTCCGGCTGGCAAATGGAGGATAAGTTGTAGAGTTATGATTACCTCCCCTTGCTGTAATGACTATTACCAAAAGTACCTCGGTATTATTTTATGAACTGAAGGAATGAGGCACTGTCTATGGCGATCCTTCAGTCGTTCAGGAACTCTGTGACTGGCTGTTTCACTACCGTGCGTAATGCGCCTGTACTGGACTGAAGCCACTCTCATCGGTTCATTCCACCCTCATCCATGATAACATAAATACATCTCTGTGAAAACACTAATGAAAGTCACTATACGAGAGATATTAATAGATGACGCTTCATAACAACTCAGGGACGAAATGGCCCAGGACAACACTGCGAGATTTACACGTTGCTGACGTAGATTGCAGCCTGAGTATGTCACTAAATGACTGACTATGAGATCTCATCGACGGTCCCGCCAAACAGACGTGAAACACTTGCAAGAGATTGTCAGCATAACTTTTCTGTAACTGTTTTAGGAAAGCAAATAAGAAGGCGAAGTCATTAGCTGTCAAGGTGTCTGGAATATACAGCACGGTTTCCTTGAGTGTGGATACAGAAAGAGCAATGAGAGTAGAGGAAAATCAAATAAGAGAGTCTTAGACTATTATTTATGTAGTTTCGACTACCAGATATTTATAAAAAAACATCCAAGAGACCTCACAACAGTTACAGGTATAAGTAAGAAACAAAAATGTTCGCTGCAGGACGATTTAATTTAGACAGTTGGCAATGAGTTGGTTGCTCTTGAACGAATGGACATCGCAGTATTTCGTATGTCTACTCTTGAGCAGTTAAATCATCTCACATTTATGTGTAATATTCGCTGTATCCAATAAATCTCACATTTATGTGTAATATTCGCTTGTAACCAATAAATCTAATTTTTCTTTGAAACAGTCGATACCATTACGTCTTCAAACAACTTTCAGTTTTAAATTGAGCTATGTTGTTACGTAAAGAGATCATCAGAGATCACAAGAGTTTAAGATCACATGGATGCGTACTATCTAGACTACACTCCTGGAAATGGAAAACAGAACACATTGACACCGGTGTGTCAGACCCACCATACTTGCTCCGGACACTGCGAGAGGGCTGTACAAGCAATGATCACACGCACGGCACAGTGGACACAGCAGGAACCGCGGTGTTGGCCGTCGAATGGCGCTAGCTGCGCAGCATTTGTACACCGCCGCCGTCAGTGTCAGCCAGTTTGCCGTGGCATACGGAGCTCCATCGCAGTCTTTAACACTGGTAGCATGCCGCGACAGCGTGGACGTGAACCGTATGTGCAGTTGACGGACTTTGAGCGAGGGCGTATAGTGGGCATGCGGGAGGCCGGGTGGACGTACCGCCGAATTGCTCAACACGTGGGGCGTGAGGTCTCCACAGTACATCGATGTTGTCGCCAGTGGTCGGCGGAAGGTGCACGTGCTCGTCGACCTGGGACCAGACCGCAGCGACGCACGGATGCACGCCAAGACCGTAGGATCCTACGCAGTGCCGTAGGGGACCGCACCGCCACTTCCCAGCTAATTAGGGACACTGTTGCTCCTGGGGTATCGGCGAGGACCATTCGCAACCGTCTCCATGAAGCTGGGCTACGGTCCCGCACACCGATAGGCCGTCTTCCGCTCACGCCCCAACATCGTGCAGCCCGCCTCCAGTGGTGTCGCGACAGGCGTGAATGGAGGGACGAATGGAGACGTGTCGTCTTCAGCGATGAGAGTCGCTTCTGCCTTGGTGCCAATGATGGTCGTATGCGTGTTTGGCGCCGTGCAGGTGAGCGCCACAATCAGGACTGCATACGACCGAGGCACACAGGGCCAACACCTGGCATCATGGTGTGGGGAGCGATCTCCTGCACTGGCCGTACACCACTGGTGATCGTCGAGGGGACACTGAATAGTGCACGGTACATCCAAACCGTCATCGAACCCATCGTTCTACCATTCCTAGACCGGCAAGGGAACTTGCTGTTCCAACAGGACAATGCACGTCCGCATGTATCCCGTGCCATCCAACGTGCTCTAGAAGGTGTAAGTCAACTACCCTGGCCAGCAAGATCTCCGGATCTGTCCCCCATTGAGCATGTTTGGGACTGGATGAAGCGTCGTCTCACGCGGTCTGCACGTCCAGCACGAACGCTGGTCCGACTGAGGCGCCAGGTGGAAATGGCATGGCAAGCCGTTCCACAGGACTACATCCAGCATCTCTACGATCGTCTCCATGGGAGAATAGGAGCTTGCATTGCTGCGAAAGGTGGATATACACTGTACTAGTGCCGACATTGTGCATGCTCTGTTGCCTGTGTCTATGTGCCTATGGTTCTGTCAGTGTGATCATGTGATGTATCTGACCCCAGGAATGTGTCAATAAAGTTTCCCCTTCCTGGGACAATGAATTCACGGTGTTCTTATTTCAATTTACAGGAGTGTATATGGCCTTCTTAACAAAATCTTTTTACGGCCTATAATGAGCAACATTGTTACCCTTACATACGAGTCAGGCAAATGTCTTACTTCCTTAATGATACCATTGCTCACGTAATATACGGAAATCGGCCGATTTCATCAACATTCTGCGGACTTGTCGCCTAAATACTTCAGACTGTTTAATTAGTTTCGCTGTAGTATCTCTTTTTACAAGGGCTCTTCTCGCAGAGCCTTTGGCAGCCTAAAATGATAACATTAACACCCCATAGCAACTGTAACCGTATAGCATTTTTGGCCAACTGTCACAACAATCAGTCAGTCGAATCTGACGATAATACGTTAGATTATGAAAATTACAAGAAGGGACGATTAATAACAGCATCAAACCATAGCTTACAGCATAAGAGTGCTAAGCCTGCACCATGCTGTAATGCAATACGAAGTGACAGCGACCACTGATGATATATGGATTTAAGTGTCAAATTTATACATCTGAAAATACCATTAACTAAAATTACAATAAAATAAAAAATATTGTGTAACTTTCGCCGATGATCTGAAGATTGCAGTCTAACCGAAATGGACCCATCATAATAAAAACATTTAACTACTATGGCAGCAATACTGATATTATTACACGGGTGTCCAATATTAAAGCAACAAATGGAAATTTTGCAAGGTTGTGTTCATTTCGCCAGTCTTCGATGGCTCACCTGAGGATGACTGGATGGTATCCAGTCGAAACATCTTGGAGTATAGTTGACTACGACCTGCTGCAAGTCAGAAATTTATTCGAGCTGTCAATATGAACCGCTACTGAGAGAACGGCAAGGAGAAAATGCAAGGATGTTCTAACACCACAGTGATAGCTTTATAAATATACACATCAGAAACCTGGGCAACAAAGACGAGTACCATGCCATGATCACGCTACCTTCAGTGCTAACTTTCTGCGATAATAATAAAAAAAAACAGTAAATGAAATAAAATATAACAAAACAGCTACTTGGGTAGCGGCACTATGTTCCACTAAATTTGATACAAATAATGGCACTCTTTACGTAAAGACCAGACATTTAACCATAGAAGAAGACTGAAGGTAAAAAAAGTGTTAAAATTTCATCTTAAGCTGGAAGTTCACACTTGCCAGAATTGAAGTTCTCGCAGCCCATAGTCTTCGTCACTCTTCGATGGCTGACCTACGAATGACTGGGACGTGTGCAGTCGATGTGTGTGTGTGTGTGTGTGTGTGTGTGTGTGTGAATTCCTAAGGGGCCAAACTGCTCAGGTCATTGGTCCCTAGACTTACACACTACGTAAACTAACTTATGCTACGAACAACACACGCTCCCATGCCCGAAGGAGGACTCGAAACTCTGGTGGGAGGGGCCGCGCAATCCGTGACATGACGTCTCAAACTTCGCGACCACTCCGCGCGGCTGCCCAATCGAAATATCGTGTAGTTGAGGATGACTGGCTGTAACCCCGAAATTTCTTCGCGCTTTTTCTACGCTTTCAGTACTGCTATTAAAGAAGTAAAACGATTTTTAACAGCGATTTATTTCAGTTTTCACTGAAAAAAAAATCGACGGTAGCACATAGTAATGCACATGTTTAACACATGTTAGTGTTTTTATTGGGAAGACTGATTTGACGAACACCACCATGCTAGTTTATTCTGTGCAAGCCTCTTCATCTCTGCATTACTATTGCAACCTACATCCATTTGAATCTGCTCTCTCGCTACAATTTTTGCTCTTCGCATCTGGCTCCATTACAAAATTGACAATTCCTTGATGCATCAGCCTATGTATCCCTTCTTTTAGTCTAGTCGTGCCACAAATTTAGTTTTTATCTAACTCTATTCAGTATATACTCAATAATTATGCCACCTATCTAATCTCTAACATTATTATGTAGCGTCTAATTTCAACGGCTTCTATTCTCTTCTTAGCTGAACTGTCAATCGTTCACGTTTCGCTTCAGTATAAGACTCTAATCCGGATAAATACCGTCAGAAATACTTCCTGAAATTTAGATTCACATTCAATGTTACCTAATTATCTTTGCCAGAACCGTTTCTCTTGCTATTGTAACTCTGGATTTTATATCCTCTCTACCTTGAACAGTAAGATTACATCATGATGCTGTCATCATAGTAAGGCAGAGGTTCGGAAATCAGATACTGGATTGAAAGACGTACGTAGGACAGATATAGACTCAGATCACCATTTAGTTATAGTGTAGATTAGGCTGAAAGAATAAATGCGCAAGGAAGTGATACATGAAAGTACTAAGCAATGAAGAGATATACCTGAAGTCTCTGACGCTATAGATATTGCGATAAGGGATAGCTCAGTAGACAGTTTAGTTGAAGAGTAATGAACATCTCTAAAAAGAGCAATCAGAGAAACGGAAAAAAAACATAGGAAAAAGAAAGATAACTGCTAGGAAATCATAGGGCCGGCCGAAGTGGCCGAGCGGTTCTAGGCGCTACAGTCTGGAACCGCGGGACCGCTATGGTCGCAGGTTCGAATCCTGCCTCGGGCATGGATGTGTGTGATGTCCTTAGGTTACTTAGGGTTAAGTAGTTCTAAGTTCTATGGGACTGATGACCACAGCAATTAAGTCCCATAGTACTCAGAGCCATTTGAACCATTTTTTTTTAATCATAGGCAACATAAGAAAATACAAAGAAGTACAAAAATGTTCATGGAAATTCAGAAACGTAGAAATACAAGTCACTCAGGGATGAAATTAATAGTAAGTGCATGGAAGCTAAGGTGAAATGTTTGCATGAAAAATGTGAAGAAATCTGGAAAAAAAATGATTGACTGTAGGAGTGATTCAACATATAGAAAAGTCAAAACAACCTACTGTGAAATTAAAAGCAAGTGTGGTAACATAAAGAGTGTATCGAGCGAGGTGGCGCAATGGTTAGCACACTCGACTCGCATTTGAGACGATGACGGCTCAAACCCGCGTCTGGCCATCCAGATTTAGGTTTTCCGTGATGTCGACTGGACATTAAATCCTATCTTCCTTCCTTCCATTAAGAATGCAATGGAAATTCCAGTGTTAAATGCAGAGGAGAGAGCAGACAGATGGAAAGAGTACACCGAAGGCCACTATGAGGGTCAGTACACGTCTGATGACATGATAAAAGAAGAAACAGGAGACGATGTAGAAGAGGTAGGGAATCCGGTATTAGAATTAGATTTTAAAAGTGTTTTCGAAGATCAGATAAGGCAGAGGAATACATAACATTCTATCAGAATATCTAAAATCAATGGGGAAAGTGGTAATAAAACGAATATCCAAATTAGTGTGTAGTACGTATGAATCTGGCGGTATACCACCTGACTTTCGGAAAAACATTATCCTCACAACTTTGAAAATTGCAAGAGCTGGTAAGTGCGAGAATTGTCACACAATCAGCTTTACAGCCCATGCATCGAAGTTGCTGACAAGAATAATAGAAGAATAGAAAGGAAGATTGATGATGTGTTAGATGGTAATCAGTTTGGTTTTAAGAAAGATAAAGGCACCACAAAGTCAGTTCTGTCGTGCGGTCGATAATGGAGGCAAGACTAAAGAAAAATCGACACGTTCATAGGATTTATCGACCTGCAAAAAGCGTTCGACAATGTCAAATGGTGCAAGATGTTCGAAATTCTGAAAAAATAGGGGTAAGCTATAAGGAAAGACGGGTAATATACAGGGTTATTACAAATGATTGAAGCGATTTCACAGCTCTACAATGACTTTATTATTTGAGATATTTTCACAATGCTTTGCACACACATACAAAAACTCAAAAAGTTTTTTTAGGCATTCACAAATGTTCGATATGTGCCCCTTTAGTGATTCGGCAGACATCAAGCCGATAATCAAGTTCCTCCCACACTCGGCGCAGCATGTCCCCATCAATGAGTTCAAAAGCATCGTTGATGCGAGCTCGCAGTTCTGGCAGGTTTCTTGGTAGAGGAGGTTTAAACACTGAATCTTTCACATAACCCCACAGAAAGAAATCCCATGGGGTTAAGTCGGGAGAGCGTGGAGACCATGACATGAATTGCTGATCATGATCTCCACCACGACCGATCCATCGGTTTTCCAATCTCCTGTTTAAGAATGCCGAACATCGTGATGGAAGTGCGGTGGGGCACCATCCTGTTGAAATATGAAGTCGGCGCTGTCGGTCTCCAGTTGTGGCATGAGCCAATTTTCCGCGGGCTACGCGTGAAACTTGCCCGCACGCCTTCAACCGTTTCTTCGCTCACTGCAGGCCGACCCGTTGATTTCCCCTTACAGAGGCATCCAGAAGCTTTAAACTGCGCATACCATCGCCGAATGGAGTTAGTAGTTGGTGGATCTTTGTTGTACTTCGTCCTGAAGTGTCGTTGCGCTGTTATGACTGACTGATGTGAGTGCATTTCAAGCACGACATACGCTTTCTCGGCTCCTGTCGCCATTTTGTCTCACTGCGCTCTCGAGCGCTTCAGCCGAACAAAACTGTATGAGTTTTTCTACGTATCTGTAGTGTGTCGTGATCATATGTCAATGAATGGAGCTACAGTGAATTTATGAAATCGCTTCAATCATTTGTAATAGCCCTGTAGAATATGTAGAAGAGCAAAGAGGGAACAGTAAGAGTGGAGGATAAAGAACGAAGTGCTCGGATTAAAAATGGTATAAGACAGGGATGTGGTCCTCCTCCATTATACATCTAAGAAATAATGACGAAAATAAAAGAAAGGTTCAAAAGTGGGATTAAAATTAAATGTGAAACGATATCAACGATACAATTTACTCATGACATTGCTGCCCTCAGTGAAAGTGAAGAATCTGCGGAATGGAATGGACAGTCTAATGAGTACAGAATATTGATTGAGAGTAAATCGAAGAAAGACGAAAGTACTGAGAAGCAGTAGAAATGAGAACAGCGAGAAACTTTACATCAGGATTGATCATCACGAAGGAGATAAAAAATAAATAATCCATGACGATCGGAGCAAGGAGGGCGTAAAAATCATACTAGAACTGCCGGAAAGGGCTTTCCTGGCCAAGAGAAGTCTACTACACAGGCTTTAATCTGAGGAAGAAATTTCTGAGAATATATATTTGGAGCACTGTATGGTACGGTAGTGAGAGACGGGCTGTACGAAAACCAGAACAGAAGAGAATCGAAGCATTTGAGATATGGCGCTACCCAAGAATGTTGACCATTAAATAGACGGAAAAGGTAAGGAATGAGGAGTTTCTCCGGAAAATCTACAAGGACAGGAGTGTATGGAAAACACCGACAAGAAGAAGAGACAGGGTAGTAGGACAACTGTTATCACGGAATAACTTCCGTGTTACTAGAGGGTAAAAACTCTAGAGGGAGACTGACACTGGCATTCATCCAGGAAATAAATGAGGACTTACGTTGCCAGGGCTAGTGCGATATGAAAGAAAAAGCTTCGGCTATTGTAACACCATAGCTCTAATGCTCTACTGATTTATTTTGCTTTTGTTTCATTTAATGTTACATCGTTGAGTATCTGTAAATGTGTTTGATTGATTAGATAACACAAAATTGTATACTCCTTTCTTTGTAAAAACTTTGATGTCATGGTTTGGTTCTATGCAAAGTAGTGTATCTGTCATTTGCTTTCTTTGTCCCATTTGGAGGGAACAAAACTTATTGTATATAATTATAATTTTGTGTGAATAATTTTTTGTAGAAATGTCAATATGTGAAAATGTTCTGTTTTATTTAATGTGTTTGTTTGCTGTTATGTAAACTGCTGACCTTCACTTAGGGTTCTTAGCTAATTTGTATGTAAAAGGTGCAGTGGTTCCCCTCGGAAACGGAACTGTGTAGCGCGCGCAAATTGTGGTTGGCCTATGTAGAAAAGGTGGAACTGATAGTCAGTCGGGGACAAGCTACGAGTCGGGGACAAGCTACCAAACTGTGAAATGTCATGTAAATGTTGCATATAGTGCTGGTTCCAAGAGAGGCTTTTCCTGCCGCTTTCCAATGCCTCGGATGGATGGATAAATAGCTGGAACTATTCTGGAATTTGTATCTGTCGTCGCCACCAAGAAATGACAGAGTCCAGCAATTCTGTCTGCGAATCCACCTACCAACAAGCAGTTGCCACTACGTTGCGCAATCACTGTAACGTAATACTATAATGATGTACAGTGAAGGATCAGCTTAATGGATGTGCTAATGTGCTCAAATATAAGGTAATTTATATCTGAATTTATGTACCTACCTTGACTTCCTCCTTATCATAACACCTCTCAGGTTTCTCTCCGTTTGAACTAAAGTGATATCCGAGTGTCCTTACTAAAAGAACATTAAAGCCCAATATTTTGCTCATTAATGCCTCTTCAACATAGTAAAAAGAAAGTTAAAGTTAAGGTGGCAAGAGAGTGAGTTAAAGTAGATGTTGTTTGCTGAAAATATTCCTATTAAAACTGCTTATTAAAGTGCTGTTGTTAACTTCAAAATTAAAAGTTCTTAAGACTGAGGCTTATAAAGTAAACGATCACATTGTTGTCTGTAGTAAATTCTAAAAGGTGAGTCAGTTTCTTGCAATTTTGTCAACATTGTGTTTCTCTGTAGTAAAAGTGAGAAACCTGCAGTTGTGAAACGTTATATACTCATGTTTGCTAAGTGTTTGTCTCTCTTGTGTATTAGAAATGCATATTAATAGTAATGTTATAAAGACCATTCACTTTGTGTAAGCCCTGAAAGTAATAGTGTGTTTCGGTATCTGTTATAATTTTGCAAATTGTTTCTGCTGCTCTGTTAGTTTCAATCTTACCGTAAACATATGTATGTGTCGGAGTTCACTGCACTCGCGTGTGACAAAGTATAGGTTGTGTTGATCCGTTATAGTTACTTATACCTACTTCCTTAAACGAGAACGTTAATCTTTCTCTTGCCTAATTAGGCTGGCGACCGTTTCCCTTATTCTATAAACAGTATAGCTAGGCAAAATTTTGTATGTTACTGTTCAAATATTTACGTAATTCTGACTTTCACTTCCGATAAGCCACCTCCGTTAGGTACAACACGGTCAACATAACAAAATTCCTCTCAGAGGGTAACACTGATCTGTTGCTTTATAGCATTATTACTCTAACAAAATAATTCTGTTTTGCAAACTGCCTCCAGTTTCGAGGTTATGGTATAGCAGTAGCAGATGGGAGTGTTATACTATCATGTCATTTCTCTGCCCAAAGAGCAAAACTCAATGAATACTTTTACTGTTCTTTTCCTCGTCTCATTCTCTCAGCATAGCTTGATTTGATTCAGCTGCGTTCGATACTCTTATTTTACGTTTGTCGATGTTCATCTTATAATCTATTTTCCAGAAAGAAACCTTTCCTGTCAACTTTAATGATGGTTGAGTTTAATGATAGTGAAATAAATTATATGTTGGTATCCAAATTATGACCCGTTGTACATGGTTCTGTAAATACATAATGACCAATGGTTATCAGTTCATCGAGTGGAAAGCTGAACAGCATATCCATCCAATGTACAGCTTTTTAGCTTACCGTTAAGACGGTCGCTACCATCAAAATCGGTCGAAAAAAAGCAATAAATTTACACGGCTGATGACAAACAAGCAATTCTTCAACATCTTTGATTATATAACAGTGTCGTCGGCAAATACGAAAGTTTTCTTTTCTCTCCCAATTTCAAATCTCTTTTCAAATTTCCTTGGTCTTCTTACCCCTCACACCTCATATCCTACCTTCCTATCTTTACAGTTCTCCTGCGAAACTTGAAGAACTACCGCCCCTAGGAAAAGGGTTTTGCGGAGACATGGCTTAGCCACAGCCTCGGGGATGTTTTGAGCAGGAATTTTTCACTCCTCTGCAGAGTGAAACCTTCATTCTGAACTGTTGTTTGCCTGCAATGTCCTCCAACTCTTACAACTACAATCTAGTTTTTGTATCATTTGTAGATAAGCTTCCACTCCCCGTGTTCTATTCCTGCACCCTTCAACGTTTCAAAGAATGTATTCCCGTCAAAAAATGTATGCATTCCAAACCAGCCAAAGTCTCCCTTCTCTTATGGACCACGTCAGCTGATTGTTTATGTGTATCCTTTTCCGCACGTATAGCTTAAGTAAAGTAGTTTGTTACAGAGAGGAGGCACTTTAATGACATTGTAATAATTGTCCCTGATTTAACTGGAAGAAGAAATTAGTGATTCAAGAAACTGTATATCTTCGTTTTTCATTGTAAATTCCAATTCTGAAATGCGTAGAAAATTATGGAACATTGTGCTTTCCCGCACAAACGTTTAGTGGTGCACTTTTCGCAAAAGAACGGCAGTTCGTGGTTTCGTGCATGCATGGGCGAATGTGGTTGTCGCTACATACAAGGTGACAATTACTGATGAAATAAAATTGTCATAACTTCTGAACAGTTTGTGTTAGGTTGTTCAAACTGTACAGTTGACCTGGGGCATGATGGGAATTAGTATCTACAATATGGTTTGGTTTAGTGACAAAGTCCACTTTCATATAGATAGGTTCGTTAATATGCACATTCGAAGACTGAGAATCCGCATTTCATGACCGAAAATTCTTTTCACCCTCGACTGGTAGCTGTGTGGCGTGCAGTGTCCAGTCGCGGAATAATCTGTGCGATATTCCTTGATCGCACGGTGCGTAGCGAACGGTACGTGAAGGTTATGGAATATGATTTTATCCCAATTATCCAAAGTGACGCTCATTTCGACAAGATGTGGTTCACGCAAGACGGAGCTCGACTCCATTGAAACAGGAGAGTGTTTGGTATTCTGGAGGAGCAATCTGGGAACAACATTCTGGTTTTGGAGTATCCAGAGACAAATGGCATTGGCCACGATTGGCCGCCATATTCTTCGGATCCGAACACATGCAGATTCTTTTTGTGAGGCTGTATTAAAGACAAGGTGCACAGCAATAACCCCAAAACCACAGCTGAAAACAGCCATTCATGAGGCCATCGACAGCCATCCGGCAATTCAGCGGGTCATGCATGCGCTATTCGTCTGCGCCACAATATCGCCAATGATGGCCGGCATATCGAACGTGTCATAGCGTAAATCCAAGTATCTGTAATGACGTTTACCTGTTGAATGAAGTGTGCGCACGCCTTTGTTTGTAACAAATTTACGTTTTCTTTTCATATAGTTCAATAATTGTCACCCAGTATGTACACATACACATGAAGCAGTCCTGGACTGATCTATGAGCACCAACGTACATCTCGCTTAAGGACCGCGAAAGCAAGATACGGGAAGTATATGAACAGTCGTTTTTCCCCCATTACACTTGCGAGTGGAACATGAATGGGAATGACTAGGAGTGGTAATAAGTACCCTCCACCATGCACCTGATGATAGATTGCGAAATATTGATCCAGCTACTGACTCCAATTACCTCGTCGTAGACAAGAGTTAAAGCTACACATTAGGGCCTACTCCATACCGTTGTGCGCAAGCTACACATTTGTGAAAATACAATCAAAGTTAAGTTCTGTTCCTCAGTACGTGATGGCCATTGTACTGTTGTCGAATCTATGGATTCTTTTTCCGACCAGACAAGGTATTAACCATTTCAAAATTTTGTCTCTTTTTCTGTTCTGGTGCTGCCACAGCTGGAATTTCTAGTTGTCCTACGGTGCTCCTGCAGTTGTCGTTTGCACCTAGTGCGTGGAATATTCTCTGTTAGAGCGAAATTAAACTGTCATCTCCTAAACGCATTTCCGCCTCTGTAAACGCGAGTGCAGTGGACGCGTTACGGTTAGAAATTACGGCAGTCGCCCTGTCAGAGCCCGCACCACACCAGAGCGCCATGCGTCACGCGGCGTCGCTTTTGGTTCTGATTTATTCAGAAAAAGCTGAAATGCGGAGACGCAGTATTCCATTAGGATGTTTATTCGCTCCTTTGTAAACTTATATTTCTATCTTTCACCGTCTCAACCCCCCCCCCCTCCTCACATGTGTTTGTATCTGTGTGTGTGTGTGTGTTTTTTTTATCTAACTTTCCTCTTTCCACTTAATTTTTTTCACATCAGCATTAGCAATATACTGGAGGGTTTACTGCACAAAAATAGTGGAAAAGGAATATTTCGTTATATATAGCTTCTCCAGACAGTTTTAACGCTTTCTTTATTCAGACTCATGTACGGGAATTTTACGTATAACCTTTACATGTATTTTTGCTTCTTTGATGCGTTTACTGGGTTCCGGCAAACAAATAAATGTCTCTTATGTTTATGTCTGTGACTCTGAAACAGAAGTGACTCAGTATACAGATCTGGTAAGAATGGGAAAACACTGAGGGAAGAGATAAGAATCATAAGCAAAATCTCTTTGCCATTTGTGTTATCACCAGATGAAACTACAGTAATCTTTCCATGACTGTGAGTTCTTTGATTGCTCATACGAACTACAAGAGATGGAATATTAGTATGCTTTAGTACATGAATGATAAAAAGATGTACGTAATTTACAACTGCCATTGACATTGAAAATTTAAAAAGGGAAATGAATAGGTTAAAGTTAGATATAGTGGGAATTAGTGAAGTTCGGTGGCAGGAGGAACTAGACTTCTGGTAAGGTGAATACAGGGTTATAAATACAAAATCAAATAGGGGTAACGCAGGAGTAGGTTTAATAATGAATAAAAAAATAGGAGTGCGGGTAAGCTACTACAAACAGCATAGTGAACGTATTATAGTGGCCAAGATAGACACGAAGCCCATGCCTACTACAGTAGTACAAGTTTATATGCCAACTAGCTCTGCAGATGACGAAGAAATTGAAGAAATGTATGATGAGATAAAAGAAATTATTCAGGTAGTGAAGGGAGACGAAAATTTAATAGTCATGGGTGACTGCAATTCGACAGTAGGAAAAAGGAGAGAAGGAAACATAGTATTAGTGAAACATGGACAATAAATAGTTTGGACAAGCAGAGAATAGAAGCTTACGAAATGTGGTGCTACAGAAGAATGTTGGAGATTAGGTGGGTAGATCACGTAACTAATGTGGAGGTATTGAATAGAATTGGGGAGAAGAGAAGTTTGTGGCACAACTTGACTAGAAGAAGGGATCGATTGGTAGGACATGTAGAGGGGCATCAAGGGATCACAAATTAAGCATTGGAGGGCAGCGTGGAGGGTAAAAATCGTAGAGGGAGACCAAGAGATGAATACACTAAGCAGATTCAGAGGGATGTAGGTTGCAGTAGGTACTGGGAGATGAAGGAGCTTGCACAGGATAGATTAGCATGGAGAGCTGCATCAAACCAATCTCAGGACTGAAGACCACAACAACAACAACATTGACTATTAAAGCATTCCTTGATGCACCAATTAACAAAATGTTCTTTTTACGTACAATGTTCAACATCTGCAAAAGTACATGTCCATCTGAGACTTGAATACGTTTCTAACCTTCCTCGATGATGTTAACCGCTTCAGATGAAGTCAAGAACTGGGACAGAGCACATCCGTGCTTGTCTCTGTATTGGCCTCCGTGTGTGTTGCTTTGTTGATACAGAAGGCACATCTGCTTTATCATCTCCCATACATCGTTGCAGATTGAAGCGACACATCGCTAATGTCTGTGATGATGATGATGATGTTTGGATTGTGGGGCGCTCAGTTGCGCAGTTATCAGTCTCAATTTTTTCACAGTCCAATTTTTTGCACAGTCCAGTCGAGCCATTGTCACAAATGGTGATGATGAGGATGAAATGATAGGACAAATCAAACACCCAGTCCGCAGGTAGAGAAAATCCCCACGCGGCCGGGAATCCAACCCGGGACCCTGTGATCATGAGGCAGTAATGCTAGCCACTAGACCACTGCTTAATTCTGTGGTAACGAACCACGTTCTGACTGTGGTGTGGCACCGCGATCTTTGGACGAAACCGCAAGTCGTCCATGTGAAATTAATGTGATGATAAAAGAAAATGCTCCAGATTCGTCTTCTGTGGAATACCGAGATCCTTTTCAGGTGTTATTTATTCCAGAAGTGAATAGCAGTGATAGAGGAAATTACAGGAAAACTTTTATTGAGGAGGGGCAAGGGGAGACTGTACAGGGAAACAAAGGTTTGAGTACAATAAGCTAGTTCAAGTAGGTGCAGTAGCTGTGCAAAGAAAAAGAGACTTGTACTGGATAGACTAACTTGGAGGGTGAACTATATTAATCTTCAGACTGAAAACTATAACAACAAAAAGGGAAAGAATCATGTCGTGTCCTCCCGACATTCGCCTTAAGTGATTTAGGATGAAATGCCAGAGACGTGACCGCCAGACTTTCGAATTTTGAGTCCTGTGTCTTACTACCACGCTTAGCCTACATCAAAGGCACTGGATTTCGTATTTTGTGAAGATGTGACAGATATTTGATAAATGTGGCGAAGTTCCGAGGGAACTGTTTCTTGAGCAAGTGGTGAAGAAGACGCAGTGTGTAGTGGTCATGTTGTTCCTTGAAAGTAACTGAGAATGTGAAACAACGGCCTGGTCAAGCATGGCAGTATTGTCGCTTAACTCAAGCTACTCCGGTATTTACAGTCATCGTGGCTTCGTGTAACGATGAAGCTCAGTGACTTGACACAAAACGATAAAGATATCAAAACGGAACATCTGCAGTCCAGAAAGAGATTCAAGGAGAGGGAACAAAGAGAACGTCTCACAGTCCACATTAAGGCCAATTTCGCCTCCATCAGAACGGGGTGTAACTATCCAACCCAAGGTTCAAATGCAGCACACGTGATAATTATAAACGTCACAATGTTGGCATACATGGCTGAATTCAGAAAGTAAATTAAAGAGAGTAATAAGGTTCCACTCATCCCTAAAAGACGTTTAATTTATTGAATGCATCAAGATGTAAAAAAAGAAAAAAGCTGGGTCGTCCTTCCGACGACATGGTCATTGGAGCCAGAGCGAGGTACCTAACAGACAACAACGCTGAAATAATTCGCCTGTGTATGTTATTCTACATCTGTGTTAACACAGATACTCCGCAACCGCTGTGTGGTTTAGCCGGCCGGTGTCGCCGAGCGGCTCTAGGCGCTACAGTCTGGAACCGCGCGACCGTTACGTTCGCAGGTTCGAATCCTGCCTCGGGCATGGATGTGTGTGATGTCCTTAGGTAAGTTAGGTTTAAGTAGTTTTAAGTTCTAGGGGACTGATGACGTCAGAAGTTAAGTCCCATAGTGTTCAGAGCCATTTGAACCATTTTTGTGTGGTTCGTGACGGAGGATACTCTGCACCACAACTTGTCAATTCCTTTCCCGTTCCACTCGCAAACAGAGCGAGGAAAAAATGACTGTCTGTATGAGCCCTAATTTCTCGAATCTTATCTTGGAGGTCCTTACGCACAATGTACGTTCGCGGCAGTAGAATCGTTCGGCAGTCAGCTTCAAATGCCGGTTCTCTAAATTTTCTCAATAGTGTTTCTCGAAAAGAAGGTCGTATTCCCTCCAGGGATTCCCATTTGGTTTCCCGAAGCATCTCCGTAAAATTTACGTGTTCTTTGAACTTACCGGTAACAAATGTAACACTCTAGCAGTACTCAAGAATAGATCGCACCAGCGCCCTATATGCTTTCTCCTTTACAGGTGAACCACTCTTTCCTAAAATTCTCGCAATAAACCGAAGTCGACCATCGCCTTCCCTATCGCAGTTCCACCTCATGCCGCTTTGCAGCGTTATGCTCAGATATTTAAACAACTTGACTGTGTCAGGCAGGACGCTAGTAATGCTGTATCCGAACATTACATGTTTGACCTTCCTACTGATCGGCATTAACTTACATTTTTCGACGTTTAGGGCTAGCTGTCATTCATCACACCAACTGGAAATTTTCTCCAAGTCGCCTTGTATCTTCCTACAGTAACTGAGATTCGACACCTTACCTTACACCACGGCGTCATCAGCAGACAGCCGCAGATTGCTGGCCACCCTATCCGTCAAATCGTTTATGTATATAGACAACAGCAGCGGTCCTATCACACTTCCATGGGGCACTCCCGACGATACTCTAGTTGTGATGAAGACACGCCACCGAGGACAACATACTAGGTCCTATTATTTAAGAAGTCTTTGAGCCACTCACATATCTGTGAAGGTATTCCATATGCTCGTACCTTCGTCAACAGTCTGCAATGGAGCACCTTCATCTACATCTACATCTACATCCATACTCCGCAAGCCACCTGACGGTGTGTGGCGGAGGGTACCTTCAGTACCTCTATCGGTTCTCCCTTCTATTCCACTCTCGTATTGTTCGTGGAAAGAAGGATTGTCGGTATGCCTCTGTGTGGGCTCTAATCTCTCTGATTTTATCCTCATGGTCTCTTCGCGAGATATACGTAGGAGGGAGCAATATACTGCTTGACTCTTCGGTGAAGGTATGTTCTCGAAACTTTGACAAAAGCCCGTACCGAGCTACTGAGCGTCTCTCCTGCAGAGTCTTCCACTGGAGTTTATCTATCATCTCCGTAACGCTTTCGCGATTACTAAATGATTCTGTAACGAAGCGCGCTGCTCTCCGTTGGATCTTCTCTATGTCTTGTATCAACCCTATCTGGTACGGATCCCACACTGCTGAGCAGTATTCAAGCAGTGGGCGAACAAGCGTACTGTAACCTACTTCCTTTGTTTTCGGATTGCATTTCCTTAGGATTCTTCCAATGAATCTCAGTCTGGCATCTGCTTTACCAACAATCAACATTATATTATCATTCCATTTTAAATCACTCCTAATGCGTACTCCCAGATAATTTATGGTATTAACTGCTTCCAGTTGCTGACCTGCTATTTTGTAGCTAAATGATAAAGGATCTATCTTTCTGTGTATTCGCAGCACATTACACTTGTCTACATTGAGATTCAGTTGCCATTCCCTGCACCATGCATCAATTCGCTGCAGATCCTCCTGCATTTCAGTACAATTTTCCATTGTTACAACCTCTCGATACACCACAGCATCATCTGCAAAAAGCCTCAGTGAACTTCCGATGTCATCCACCAGGTCATTTATGTATATTGTGAATAGCAACGGTCCTATGACACTCCCCTGCGGCACACCTGAAATTACTCTTACTTCGGAAGACTTCTCTCCATTGAGAATAACATGCTGCGTCCTGTTATCTAGGAACTCCTCAATCCAATCACACAATTGGTCTGATAGTCCATATGCTCTTACTTTGTTCATTAAACGACTGTGGGGAACTGTATCGAACGCCTTGCGGAAGTCAAGAAACACGGCATCTACCTGTGAACCCGTGTCTATGGCCCTCTGAGTCTCGTGGACGAATAGCGCGAGCTGGGTTTCACATGACCGTCTTTTTCGAAACCCATGCTGATTCCTACAGAGTAGATTTCTAGTCTCCAGAAAAGTCATTATACTCGAACACAATACGTGTTCCAAAATTCTACAACTGATCGACGTTAGAGATATAGGTCTATAGTTCTGCACATCTGTTCGACGTCCCTTCTTGAAAACGGGGATGACCTGTGCCCTTTTCCAATCCTTTGGAACGCTACGCTCTTCTAGAGACCTACGGTACAACGCTGCAAGAAGGGGGGCAAGTTCCTTCGCGTACTCTGTGTAAAATTGAACTGGTATCCCATCAGCTCCAGAGGCCTTTCCTCTTTTGAGCGATTTTAATTGTTTCTCTATCCCTCTGTCGTCTATCTCGATATCTACCATTTTGTCATCTGTGCGACAATCTAGAGAAGGAACTACAGTGCAATCTTCCTCTGTGAAACCTTGTCAAATGCTTTCCAAAAATCTAGAAATATTGAATCTGCCTAGTGTCCTTCATCTATAGTTCTCAGTATACCACGTGAGAAAAGGGCTAGAGGAGTTTCGCACGAGCGATGCTTACTAAAACCATGCTGATTCGTGCACAAAAGCTTCTCAGTCTCAAGAAAGTTTATTATATTCGACCTGAGAATATTTTCAAGGATTTTGGAGCGAACAGAAGTTAGGCATATTGGTCTGTAATTTGTGTCCATTCTTTTACCCCTCTTATATACTGGAGTCGCCTGCGCTTTTTCCAAGTCGCTTGGGACTTTGTGGTAGGCGAAAGATTTGCGATAAATGCAAACTAGGTAAGGTGCCTATGACGTAGAGTATTCTTTGTAAAATCGAACTGGGATTCCATCCGGACCTATGATTTATTTGCTTTCAATATCTTCAGTTATTTCTCTACGCTAGGTATGCTAACTACTATGTCATCTAAACGGGAGTCTGTCGGATGGTCGAATGACGGTATGTTTGTACGATTCTCCTGTGGGAATGAATTCTTGAACGTGATATTTAAGATTTCAGCTTTCGTTTTGCTATCTTTGACTGCTGCACCCGACTGGTCAACAAGGGACTGAATGGAAGCCTTAGACCAGCTTAGCGAATTCACAGACGACCAGAATTTTCTTGCTTCTCAGCGAGATCTTTTTCTAAGGTGTGACGGCTGTAGTTGTATGCTTCGTGCATAGATCCTTTCACACAGGCATGAACCTCTGCTAACCTTTGACTGTCGTCATTTATGCGTTCTCCTTTGAAACGAGAGAGCAACAGCCTCTGCTTCCTCAGCAGACCCCGAAGTTCGTTATTCAACCATGGTGGGTCTTTTCCATCCTTTATCTACTTACTAGGCAGGTAACTCTCCAGACCAACATTTACAATTTGCCTAAACTTTGCCCATAATTCCCCTATATCCATCTTATTGAAACTAAGTGATGCTATTTTACTAAGTGAGTTGTTGATAACTGCTTGTCTGATATATCTAGCAGAAACATTCTCCTAGCCTTCTCGTCTGATTTACTAACTTTCGTAACCATAGCTGCCATATCGGTAATCCAGTATGGGCTTCCGAGCTAGGTACTCAAGATAATTTTCAGATAACGTGTTGAATAGGATCTCGTATGACTGTCTGTACCTCCCGCAATGAATCCATAGCGATCCCAGTCTATACTCGGTAGGTTAAAATCGCCTCCAACCAGTATAGCATGATCTGTGTATCTGCGCGCTATTGACCGTAGACTTTCTTTGAATGACTCCAGAACTGTCACAGCAGAACTGAGTGGCCGGTAAAAAGTCCAACAATTAACTTGGTTTCACCTACACCTGTTATGCTCAACTTTTATCTCAATAGAGATAATATTTTTGGCAACTGCAATGAACAGTTCCCCTCCTATGGCATATAATCTGACTTTCCGATATAGGTTCCACGACTCGCTAAATATCTCAGAGTTTTCCACTTCGGGTTTCAGCCAACTCTCGGTTCCAAGAATGATTTCAGTATGAGAACGCCGGCCGCTGTGGCCGAGTGGTTCTAGGTGCTTCAGTCCGGAGCCGTGCTGCTGCTACGGTCGCAGCTTCGAATCCTGCCTCGGGCATGGATGTGTGTGATGTCCTAGTTAGGTTTAAGTAGTTCTAACTCTAGGGCACTGATGACCTCAGATGTTAAGTCCCCTAGTACTCAGAGCCATTTGAACCATTTGAAGCATGAGAACTTTTGTGGAGAGCCGTAAACTGGAGAACTTTGTTACTAATACTTCGACAGTTTGCTGATAAAATTTTGAGAGTCGAAGTGTTTTTATTCAACGCCATTTGACTTCCCTTGCTGCATATCAACTGGTGAGTGCTCATAAGAGCACCTCAAACTACTGTCTAGCCTAAAAATACCCTCATATTCGTTCCACAGGTAGTCCCCTACCCGAGAAGTTGATCCCTTTGAGTAGTTCACTCCTGACGTATCAAGACGAGTGCTACAAATCCCAACACGATAACGCAGGTCTGGAAAACTGCTGCCAAGCCCGTTGCAGAGTCGACGAAGACTTCGGTTGAGACCCTCCACTCAGCTTCAAACCAAAGGACCCCGATCAACTCTGGGAACGACGCCTCAAATTGCCAGCTCTGCTTGCACCCTGCGCTGGAGGCAGTCTTCACCACCTCCGCCAGCCCCTGTACGACCTTTGGATTGCCTCAGAACCCATGCGGCAGGAGTTGTTGGTGTCTACGTCTACATCTACATCTACATCTACATCTACATTTATACTCCGCAAGCCACCCAACGGTGTGTGGCGGAGGGCACTTTACGTGCCACTGTCATTACCTCCCTTTCCTGTTCCAGTCGCGTATGGTTCGCGGGAAGAACGACTGTCTGAAAGCCTCTGTGCGCGCTCTAATCTCTCTAATATTACATTCGTGATCTCCTCGGGAGGTATAAGTAGGGGGAAGCAATATATTCGATACCTCATCCAGAAACGCACCCTCTCGAAACCTGGCGAGCAAGCTACACCGCGATGCAGAGCGCCTCTCTTGCAGAGTCCGCCACTTGAGTTTGTTAAACATCTCCGTAACGCTATCACGGTTACCAAATAACCTTGTGACGAAACGCGCCGCTCTTCTTTGAATCTTCTCTATCTCCTCCGTCAACCCGATCTGGTACGGATCCCACACTGATGAGCAATACTCAAGTATAGGTCGAACGAGTATTTTGTAAGCCACCTCCTTTGTTGATGGACTACATTTTCTAAGGACTCTCCCAATGAATCTCAACCTGGTACCCGCCTTACCAACAATTAATTTTATATGATCATTCCACTTCAAATCGTTCCGCACGCATACTCCCAGATATTTTACAAAAGTAACTGCTACCAGTGTTTGTTCCGCTATCATATAATCATACAATAAAGGATCCTTCTTTCTATGTATTCGCAATACGTTACATTTGTCTATGTTAAGGGTCAGTTGCCACTCCCTGCACCAAGTGCCTATCCGCTGCAGATCTTCCTGCATTTCGCTACAATTTTCCAATGCTGCAACTTCTCTGTATACTACAGCATCATCCGCGAAAAGCCGCATGGAACTTCCGACACTATCTACTAGGTCATTTATATATATTGTGAAAAGCAATAGTCCCATAACACTTCCCTGTGGCACACCAGAGGTTACTTTAACGTCTGTAGACGTCTCTCCGGCCGGCCGGTGTGGCCGTGCGGTTCTAAGCGCGTCAGTTTGGAACCGCGTGACCGCTACGGTCGCAGGTTCGAATCCTGCCTCGGGCATGGATGTGTGTGATGTCCTTAGGTTAGTTAGGTTTAAGTAGTTCTAAGTTCTAGGGGACTGATGACCTAAGATGTTAAGTCCCATAGTGCTCAGAGCCACGTCTCTCCGTTGATAACAACATGCTGTGTTCTGTTTGCTAAAAACTCTTCAATCCAGCCACACAGCTGGTCTGATATTCCGTAGGCTCTTACTTTGTTTATCAGGCGACAGTGCGGAACTGTATCGAACGGCTTCCGGAAGTCAAGAAAAATAGCATCTACCTGGGAGCCTGTATCTAATATTTTCTGGGTCTCATGAACAAATAAAGCGAGTTGGGTCTCACACGATCGCTGTTTCCGGAATCCTTGTTGATTCCTACATAGTAGATTCTGAGTTTCCAAAAACGACATGATATTCGATGTGAGCCACAACATACAGACGACTGCACCCTGGACACTCGATAGGCATAGGCAAGGCCGCCTTGACATCTCGGATGAGGACCCCCAGAAGACATACCGAGAGCACATTGGCTCTCTTTCCAGCCCTAAACGCTATCTGCCTAAGGGTCTCCATAACTCGCCTGGCTGCTGGGGTCCTGCCGAAGGAGCGGTCACCTGGGCGAAGCCAGACGACTAGTCTCCACATTGGCTGTCCGCCTCGAGAGACGCGAAAGCGTTACCACGCCACACTCAGCCCTTTGTAAGGATGGATTTATCGCGTCGGATGCACTAGGAGGTACCTCGAAAGCAGAGCCAGGGGAAAAACAAAGTGACACCTGAGGTATCCAAGCAACAAACCAGATTCTCCGACAGCAGCCGGAAGGTGATTAACCGTAGTCAAAAGCTTGTTCAGCTGTTCGCGGATTGCAGCCAGCTCATCCAGCGTCCTCACACAGCAGGCACACATTCTAGTTATCCTGGCAAGAAGTGCACTACACACATCAAAAAAAGTTTTACATCACCCCGATTCCTGAGTTCTGGAACCTGTACAAAAAACTGGAATAGAGATTAGTATAAACATCATTCCCGCCCTTTTTATTGCTCATGAAAATGACACATTGCATGTTGTACCGCCATACAGCGAGACCTTCAGACGTGGTGGTCCAGATTGCTGTACACACCGGTACCTCTAATACCCAGTAGCACGCCCTATTGCATTGATGGATGCCTGTATTCGTTTTGGCATACTATCCACAAGTTCATCAAGGCACTGTTGGTCCAGATTGTCCCACTCTTCAACGTTGATTCGGCGTAGATCCCTCAGAGTGGTTCGTGGGTCACCTCGTCCTAAACAGCCCTTTTCAACCTATCCGTCATGTTCGATAGGATTCATGTCTGGAGAACATGCTGACAGCTCTAGTGGAGCGATGTCGGTATCCTGAAGGAAGTCATTCACAACATGTGCACGATGGGGGCGCGAATTGTCGTCCATGAAGACGAATGTCTCGCCAATATGTTGCCGATATGGTTGCACTATCGATCGGAGGATGGCATTCACGTATCGTACAGCCTTTACGGCGGCTTCCATGACCACCAGCGGCGTCCGTCGACCCCACATAATGCCACCCAAAAACAGCAGGGAACCTCAACTTTGCTGCACTCACTTGATAGTGTGTCTAAGGCGTTCATCCAAACAAGGTTGCCTGCAAACACGTCTCCGACGATTGTCCGGTTGAAGGAATATGCGACACTCATCGGTGAAGAGAATGTAAGGCCAATCCTGAGCGGTCCATTCGGCATTTTGTTGGGCCCATCTCTACCGCGCAGCATGGTGTCCTGATGGCAAAGATGGACCTCGCTATGGACGTTGGGAGTGAAGTTGTGCAGCATGGAGTCTATTGGGCACAGTTTGAGTCGTAACACGACGTCCTGTGGCTTCACGAAAAGCATTATTCAACATCGTGGCGTTGCTGTCAGGATTCCTCCGTGCCATAATCCGTAGACAGCTTTCATCCACTACAGTAGTAGCCCTCGGGCGGCCTGAGCGAGGCGTGTCATCGACAGTTCCTGTCTCTCTGTATGTTCTCCATATCCGAACATCGCTTTGGTTCAGTCCGAGACGCCTGGACACTTCCCTTGTCGAGAGCCCTTCCCGGCACAAAGTAACAATGCGGACTCGATCTAACCGCGGTATTGACCGACTAAGCGTGGTTAAACAGCAGATAACAGGAGCCGTGTACTTTCTTCCTGGTGGAATGAGCGGAAATGATCGGTTGTCGGATCCGCTCCGTCTAATAAGCGCTGTTCATGCATTTTGGTTACATCTTTGGTCTGGTTTAGTGACATCTCTGAACAGTCAAAGGGACAATATCCGCAGTCAACGTCTATCTTCAGGAGTTCTGGGAACCACGGTGATGCAAAACGTTTTTTGATGTGTGTGTAAAAGCAGACAATCCTAGGTATGCAACTTGATACACTCGTGATGTGTCACCAATGGACGTTGATACATTAATGAGCTACGTAGCTGGCTGTTCAGTGAGAAACTATTGCGCTACAGATTGAATGAATTTACACTTGCAAAATCTCGAGATTAAACTACTTAAACAGAGAAACTCACACTAAATGTAATAAATACAGAAAAGGAGAAACACTTAACTTGCTGCTCTGCAGATGTATATCAGATGGGAGTTGGAGCCTACTACACGAACGGACGGTTGCTGTCAAAAAACAATTCTAATGAGCAACTACTGCGCTACAGACGGTATGAATTTACACACACGCTGTCACCGTTACATGGGGTCTTGGATACTGTACCACAGATGACTGTTACGAAAGTTGAAGATACCACCCAGCTTAAAGGTGGCCTCATCCGTGAATAGGATGGATGAACGAATCCCGGAATCGTGTTTGCCAGGTGAAGAAACCAGTGACAAAACTGCTACAGATGTGGAAAGTCTGTCGGTAATAAGTCGTGCACACGCTGTAAGGAAAAGGGTAGGTTGTCATGGAGAATGTTCCACACGGTCGTCTGGCTTACCCTGTACTGGCGGGCCAAGTGCATGCTACTGACAGGGCGGTTGCGTTCCACAGTGTTAATCACATTTTCATCAAAGTCTGGTGTCCGAACATTTTGGGTACGTCCTTCATGATTTCCTACTTCCTGAAACGATCCTGTCTCGGACTAACGGCGAAAGACTATTGCAAACATTGAATGTTGTGGTTGTTGTCGGCTGAGATAGATCTCCTGATATGCAACCTTTCTGCCCACCGGCCGTTGCCATTTACCTTTCCGTAACCAAACACTCTGTCGACGAACTCTTGATTCGAATACGGAAGCGTTGTGTAACACGCTGTATTTTTTTTTTTTTTTGGTCATCAGTCTACTGACTGGTTTGATGCGGCCCGCCACGAATTCCTTTCCTGTGCCAACCTCTTCATCTCAGAGTAGCACTTGCAACCTACGTCCTTACTTATTTCTTGACGTATTCCAATCTCTGTCTTCCTCTACAGTTTTTGCCCTCTACAGCTCCCTCTAGTACCATGGAAGTCATTCCCTCATGTCTTAGCAGATGTCCTATCATCCTGTCCCTTCTCCTTATCAGTGTTTTCCACATATTCCTTTCCTCTCCGATTCTGCGTAGAACCTCCTCATTCCTTACCTTATCAGTCCACCTAATTTTCAACATTCGTCTGTAGCACCACATCTCAAATGCTTCGATTCTCTTCTGCTCCGGTTTTCCCACAGCCCATGTTTCACTACCATACAATGCTGTACTCCAGACGTACATCCTCAGAAATTTCTTCCTCAAATTAAGGCCGGTATTTGATATTAGTAGACTTCTCTCTGGCCAGAAATGCCTTTTTTGCCATAGCGAGTCTGCTTTTGATGTCCTCTTTGCTCCGTCCGTCATTGGTTATTTTACTGCCTAGGTAGCAAAATTCCTTAACTTCATTGACTTCGTGACCATCAATTCTGATGTTAAGTTTCTCGCTGTTCTCATTTCTACTACTTCTCATTACCTTCGTCTTTCTCCGATTTACTCTCAAACCATACTGTGTACTCATTAGACTGTTCATTCCGTTCAGCAGATCATTTAATTCTTCTTCAATTTCACTCACGATAGCAATGTCATCAGCGAATCGTATCATTGATATCCTTTCACCTTGTATTTTAATTCCACTCCTGAACCTTTCTTTTATTTCCATCATTGCTTCCTCGATGTAGAGATTGAAGAGTAGGGGCGAAAGGCTACAGCCTTGTCTTACACCCTTCTTAATACGAGCACTACGTTCTTGATCGTCCACTCTTATTATTCCCTCTTGGTTGTTGTACATATTGTATATGACCCGTCTCTCCCTATAGCTTACCCCTACTTTTTTCAGAATCTCGAACAGCTTGCACCATTTTATATTATCCAACGCTTTTTCCAGGTCGACAAATCCTATGAAAGTGTCTTGATTTTTCTTTAGCCTTGCTTCCATTACTAGCTGTAACATCAGAATTGCCTCTCTCGTCCCTTTACTTTTCCTAAAGCCAAACTGATCGTCACCTAGCGCATTCTCAATTTTCTTTTCCATTCTTCTGTATATTATTCTTGTAAGCAGCTTCGATGCATGAGCTGTTAAGCTGATTGTGCGATAATTCTCGCACTTGTCAGCTCACGCTGTATATCTATTACAAAGTGAGTCAGCAAGAGAAGCGAATGGGACACATTACAAATTACTATGGCAGGAGTGGGTCGCGCTTGACAGCCGTTCGGTCTTAGGCGCCTTGTCACGGTCAGCACGGCAGCCCCCGTCGGAGGTTCGAGACCTCCCTCGGGCGTAGGTGTGTGTGTTTTCCTTCGCGTAAGTTAGTTTAAGCTAGATTAAGTAGTGTGTAAGCTTAGGGACCGATGACCTCAATAGTTTGGTCCCATAAGATCTTACCACAAATTTCCAAAATTTCCTATGGCAGGAAACGACCAAGGGCATGATATATGAGGAACAGTACCACACTCTAGGAGGAAACCATGCATACTATAACTGTGGCTGCATGGTACAGCGTATATTAGACCGCAATCTCCGTAACAAAGTACGATTCAATAAAATGTCTCTAGCATGGAAGCCATGCATTTCCGGACATAAGTTCGTTAGACTTTTTTTTGTTCCCTATTCTTTCATCGATAAATTCCTAGCGTTTGTACAACGTGGAAAAAAATTACCCTGTATATGTCCGAAAAGAAAAGCGGAAGATCCGCATTCGAGTCCTGGTACGGCCCAAATTTTCACCTCTTACCATCGATCCATTTCGATGCCCAGATGTAGCAAATGTCACTGAAAACCTTTGAATATTAATAAAGTCGTCAAACATGTATCCACGAATGGCTGAAAGAGATTTGGGTTTCAAATGATAACAACGGCTGATAGCATATTAGTCAAATGTACTCCAGAATGAGATTATCACTCTGCAGCGGAGTGTGCGCTGATATGAAACTTGCTGGCAGGTTAAAACTGTGTGCCGGGACGAGACTCGAAATCGGGACCTTTACCTTTCGCGGGCAAGTGTTCTGCAAGGTTCGCAGGAGAGCTTCTGCGAAGTTCGGAAGATAGAAGACGAGGTACTGGCGGAAGTAAAGCTGTGAGAACGGGGCGTGAGTCGTGCTTGGGTATCTCCGGTGGTAGAGCACTTCCCGTGAAAGGCAAAGGTCCCGAGTTCGAGCCGGGGTGGCCGAGCGGTTCTAGGCGCTACAGTCTAGAACCGAGCGACCGTTACGGTCGCAGGTTCGAATCCTGCCTCGGGCATGAATGTGTGTGATCCTTAAGGTTACTTAGGTTTAAGTAGTTCTAAGTTCTAGGGGACTGATGACCTCAGAAGTTCAGTGCCATAGTACTCAGAGCCATTTTTTTGAACCCGAGGTTCGAGTCTCGTTCCGGCATACAGTTTTAACCTGCCAGCAAGTTTCAGTCAAATGTACTGTCGGCAGTAACAACGGTTTCAAAGCCTATATGCCAGTTTTACACATAACTCAACACTTTAGGATTTAAAATGTCATAAACGATTTGTCTAAATGAGGTGTTTTCCGTTCCATTCAATGTTGCTAAGTTGTGCTCTAGGTTAACTGATCTACAAGGAAAAAAATAGAAGAAACCGTCCGCATGAGAAGCGGTCCGTTGTTCATAAGTTTAGTAACGTGGAGCATACAGCTGCCATGGAGGAGGACTCTTACGTGAGGAGTGCATGCTGACACATCAAACTCTTTTGTCGCTTGATAAACGGTCGCACCCGCATGTAGCGAGCCATTTACAAGGATTTTTACGTGAAGCGTCTGCGAGCAGGTCGTCTCATTTACCCGGATTAGGGCGTTAAGTTTGCACATCGTATAGATGACTACAATGAGCGCTGGAGCCTTATCTTCTTCTTCATCTTGGGCATGATCAACCTGGCAGAACGTTCTGTTTCAGAGTGTACACTGACGTCATGATCTTGGACATCTAATGACTAAAGATATCTATGGTATGAAATTGTTAAGCCAGAGTGGAAGAGTTCGTTGGTTCATTGACATGTGACTACAGAAGTTTACAACGTCACAGTGCTCGATGACGTAGATAAAGTTTCGGATCGCAGAAATGTTAATAGAGACAATCTTCTTAAGCATATTATCGACCATGGGCTCAGTCCATAATGGTTCGTTTTAGGCATCAATTAGCGCAGCAGCCATCTTGTATTTGGTTTCTATTGTGTAACGTTTCGCATCGATGTGAAACTCAAAGCAAAAAGACCACTGGTCGATAAATTTCCTATTTTTGTTAATTTTCTTCTTCCCTCTTTGTTTTGACAAATACAATTCCCATAAGGAAAGAAACACTTTTAGCTTGCTGAATTTAACATTTATCTTAGTTCTGAAGAAAGAAAAGTTTTTATTTGTCATGTTCGATATCATTCTAGTTTTCTTTAAAATACAACAATCTTAACGCCTGTAGAGAGAATTTGTCTTCAACGGACTAGAATACTTTCAAAGGTACTCAGGTTTCACGTATATGTGAAAACGCCTAACGAAGCTAACCGAGAAGGCAGAAATATTGGAAGTGCAAGAAAGGATTATGGGAATGGAAGGAGGCACAACAAAATAATAAATCTAGTCCTCGTCACTAAAATATGTCAATAGAAAATCAACCAGGCCAAAACATAAAAATCAAAGTAATAAACTGATGAAAAATATTTATAAAATATATAAATAACAATTATAGTGTGCAAGAAAAATGTTAAGAAAAATATTTTGTAAAATTTATTTAAGTTCATTGCATATCGATGGTGACAGTGAAGTATCCGCACCAAGCTCTTTGTTGGTGGGAGAGCCCGCTCATTGATACATAGGGAGCGTGGCGAGAAGCGCGCAGCATTGTCGATAGAACGCTCCGGTGCAAACCTTTGTGCAGTAAAGTTGTTTGTGGAGACAGAGCGATATGCCTGTTCGCCACCAACTATATATTACTTGAAGAATACTATAATTATATAATTGGTAATTATTCATGAATTATTAAAAATCGACGTCATGAAGACATCAAAGGTATTTATGCCCTAACTGCATATTGTAAGTTCGTTGTTACATTTTTTATCTGTTTTATGTAAACGATCCCCAAATCAAAGTTTTATAAATTGACTCATTTTAAAGAGTTAAAAATTTATATTCAATCATTTTCAGAATAGATCAGGTTATCTCAGTCAATATCGTATTATTATTCATTGAACCCAGAAACCACAAGATTTAGCTTTCGTTGAGTTTTCTCAATTTTTATGTAATAATGACACTGAATTTTGCACCAGTAACTTCAATCAAAAAAGCAAATGAATAATAAGTACAGTTTTAGCCCACGCATTTGCAATCCTAGTAAACGAATGCCAACCCTAATAAATATCAACAACAGATCAGAGTGAGTATATTCAGACATGCAGTCAGATGACGTTATCCAGAGGCGACCCAGTAAAATAAAAGGTAAGGAAAATATATATATATATATATATATATATATATATATATATATATATATATATATATATATATATATATATATATATGTCTTCAGGTTAAATGCATAGACAACCAGTACTAAAGGCCACGGCGTAAGCTTATGTGTTCACGTCGAAATAATCTTCTTTTGATCAGGCACATTAATATTGTTACCAATAAAGGCACAAGGCGTACAACAATGTTTACGCTAACGACACGTTGTCAAAAGCAAATCCAGACAGGAAAGATGCAAGGCACACCCGCATCTCGTGGTCGTGCGGTAGCGTTCTCGCTTCCCACGTCCGGGTTCCCGGGTTCGATTCCCGGCGGGGTCAGGGATTTTCTCTGCCTCGTGATGGCTGGTGTTGTGTGCTGTCCTTAGGTTAGTTAGGTTTGAGTAGTTCTAAGTTCTAGGGGACTGATGACCGTAGCAGTTAAGTTCCATAGTGCTCAGAGCCATTTGAACCATTTGATGCAAGGCACAAAACGTTCAATGCTCTTTCTTTCTTTCATTAGACGGAAAGTAAGTTGAATTAATTCCTTCTAGACGGGAAGGTTATCGTCTAAACGCAAAAGTTCAATCATTATTTCTTTTATTTATTCGACGGGAAGGTTTCATCACGTATTAATTCTTTACTGTTGGGACTGATTTTTTAACGAGGAAAATGCCGAGGTACGTCTTGGTTAACCTTCGGTCCCCCTACAACTGCGTAGGTAAGTCAGTACAAACGTCGAAGATCGTCATTGAACATCACCTCCAACGCGAGTATTCCTTATAAAGCACTGCGGTGCTCAACCCAAACCAGGTGTTCCACCCAAACTTCGCGTTGAAAACAGTTGTACGTTATTCTGTGCTATGAAATGGAGACTTTTATATTGCGGATGTAGTCTCCGCTTGACGGCATGTTTTGATCTAAATTAACGATTTCATTTATGCGGACAGTATTTCTTTGACTCGCTCATCTCTTTAAGATCCTACAAGGACAGCAAACATGGTGATGGTGTTGGTGTCACTCACCTACGTAATAGTATAGCCAAGTTCGGCTTCTCTAGCCCGCTGCATTGTTCGATGCGTATCTGGTTTTAACGCTGGTGCCGTTGTTCTACGAAACACGCGTTTCATGCGATGGCTGATAGAATGGCCGGCAAGATATTAATAGACCGCACCAGAGCTGCATATCATAACAGAGCTACGCCAGAAACATGAAGTCCACATCACAGCACAGGTCTGCTAACAGGCCGACTTCGTGTCGTAATTACGTTGCAGGAAGAGTTGGCTGTATCTGATCTGTGTAACTGTTTCAGTCGGGTATGGCAAAAATGTTCCTACATCTCCCTTCGACTGTTCTAATAATAGCACGAAACGTGATACGGAAGAGGTTTTTAGTAGCTCTGTATCGCACTGAGCACTGCAAAACATTATAATTTAAAGAACTACTGATTTAAAAAGGAAAAGCCTACAAAAACTGTTTGACGTGATATAAGGGTGTAACAAGTATAAGTGTAAATATTTTTGTACTTATACACATCAATATGAGCGTCGAAAAGTCCTCCGAAAAGTACGTAACAAACCTTATGACGTGACGTTTTCAGCACCTCTAAGTCGATTCCGCTTGTTAGTATAGACTAACCATTTTGCGTCTACAGGTCCACTCTGCAACACGTGATCTTCTGCGCAGGGGAAAATAACCATTCATGGCTTACTTGTACACTTATACCCATTAACGTAGAAGAAGAATGGGTAGCCCTAAGGGATGAAGTAGAAGAAGAATGGGTAGCTCTGAGGGATGAAGTAGTGAAGATAGCAGAGGATCAAGTAGGTAAAAAGACGAGGGCTAGTAGAACTCCTTGAGGAAATATTGAATTTAATTGATGAAAGGAGAAAATATAAAAATGCAGTAAATGAAGCAGGAAAAAAGGAATACAGACGTCTCAAAACTGAGATAGACAGGAAGTGCAAAACGGCTAAGCAGGGATGGCTAGAGGACAAATGTAAGGATGTAGAGGCTTATCTCACTAGGGGTAAGACAGATACTGCATAACTTAATCATAGCTAACACTTGGTTCAAGAATCATGAAAGAAGGTTGTATACATGGAAGAATCCTGGAGATACTAGAAGGTATCAGATAGATTATATATTGGGAAGACAGAGATTTAGGAACCAGGTTTTAAATTGTAAGACATTTCCAGGGGCAGATGTGGACTCTGACCACAATCTATTGGTTATGAACTGTAGATTAAAACTGAAGAAACTGCAAAAAGGTGGGAATTTAAGGAGATGGGACATGGATAAACTGAAAGAACCAGAGGTTCTACAGAGTTTCAGGGAGAGCGTAAGGGAACAATTGACAGGAATGGGGGAAAGAAGTTCAGTAGAAGAAGAATGGGTTGCTCTGAGGGATGAAGTAGTGAAGGCAGCAGAGGATCAAGTAGGTAAAAAGACAAGGGCTAGTGGAAATCCTTAGGTAACAGAAGAAATACTGAACTTAATTGATGAAAGGAGAAAATATAAAAACGCAGTAAATGAAGCAGGCAAAAAGGAATACAAACGTCTCAAAAATGAGATCAACAAGAAGTGCAAAATGGCTAAGCAGGGATGGCTAGAGGACAAATGTAAGGATGTAGAGGCTTATCTCACTAGGGGTAAGATAGATACTGCCTACAGGTAAATTAAAGAGACCTTTGGAGAAAAGAGAACCACTTATATGAATATCAAGAGCTCAGATGGAAACCCAGTTCTAAGCAAAGAAGGGAAAGCAGAAAGGTGGAAGAGTATATAGAGGGTCTATACAAGGGCGATGTACTTGAGGACAATATTATGGAAATGGAAGAGGATGTAGATGAAGATGAAATGGGAGATACGATACTGCGTGAAGAGTATGACAGAGCACAGAAAGGCCAGAGTCGAAACAAGGCCCCGGGAGTAGACAACATTCCATTAGAACTACTGAAGGCCTTGGGAGAGCCAGTCCTGACAAAACTCTACCATCTGGTGAGCAAGATGTATGATACAGGAGAAATACCCTCAGACTTCAAGAAGAATATAATAATTCCAATCCCAAAGAAAGCAGGTGTTGACAGATGTGAAAATTACCGAACTATCAGTTTAATAAGTCACAGCTGCAAAATACTAACGCGAATTCTTTACAGACGAATGGAAAAACTGGTGGAAGCCGACCTCGGGGAAGATCAGTTTGGATTCCGTAGAAATGTTGGAACACGTGAGGCAATACTGACCTTACGACTTATCTTAGAAAAAAGATTAAGGAAAGGCAAACCTACGTTTCTAGCATTTGTAGACTTAGAGAAAGCGTTTGACAATGTTGACTGGAATACTCTCTTTCAAATTCTAAAGGTGGCAGGGTAAAATACAGGGAGCGAAAGGCTATTTACAATTTGTACAGAAACCAGATGGCAGTTATAAGAGTCGAGGGGCATGAAAGGGAGGCAGTGGTTGGGAAGGGAGTGAGACAGGGTTGTAGCTTCTCGCCGATGTTATTCAATATGTATATTGAGCAAGCAGTAAAGGAAACAAAAGAAAAATTCGGAGTAGGAATTAAAATCCATGGAGAAGAAATAAAAACTTTGAGGTTCGCCGATGACATTGTAATTCTGTCAGACACAGCAAAGGAGTTGGAAGAGCAGTTGAACGGAATGGACAGTGTCTTGAATGGAGGATATAAGATGAACATCAACAAATGCAAAACGAAGATAATGGAATGTGGTCGAATTAAGTCGGGTGATGCTGAGGGAATTAGATTAGGAAATGAGACACTTAAAGTAGTAAAGGAGTTTTGCTATTTGGGGAGCAAAATAGCTGATGATGGTCGAAGTAAAGAAGATATAAAATGTAGACTGGCAATGGTAAGGAAAGCGTTTCTGAAGAAAAGAAATTTGTTAACATCGAGTATAGATTTAAGTGTCAGGAAGTCGTTTCTGAAAGTATTTGTGTGGTGTGTAGCGATGTATGGAAGTGAAACGTGGACGATAAATAGTTTGGACAAGAAGAGAATAGAAGCTTACGAAATGTGGTGCTACAGAAGAATGCTGAAGATTAGATGGGTGGATCACATAACTAATGATGAAGTATTGAATATAATTGGGGAAAAGAGGAGTATGTGGCACAACTTGACAAAAAGAAGCGATCGGTTAGTAGGACATGTTCTGAGGCATCAAGGGATTACAAACTTAGCATTGGAGGGCAGCGTGGAGGGTAAAAATCGTAGAGGGAGGCCAAGAGATGAATACACTAAGCAGATTCAGAAGGATGTAGGTTGCAGTAAGTACTGGAAGATGAAGAAGCTTGCACAGGATAGGGTAGCATGGAGAGCTGCATCGAACCAGTCTCAGGACTGAAGACCACAACAACAACAACCCCTATATATTCATATGAAAGATCACACTGTCATAGTTATTTACATTTCCTGTAATGGGAGACTCCTGCTGCTCTTCATCCACAGAAAATTCCAGGATGATGATCGAATGTATGTCATGATGATGATGATGACGTCTGTGGTTCTGTAATCTTTGCTTATGATTGCGGACAGGGCTCCTGGTAAGTATATAGTGATAAAACAGAAGAAAATCGTAAATAAAGGTGTGGTCAATGTATGGGCAAAAGATGTAATAGGTGGGGCACTAGTATCGAAGGATGAGAAAGATTTTAGAAAGCCAAGAATTAGACTGGATACATTAAATAGGAAAGGGGAGATAGAGTATAATACTTTTGAAAAGATGTCTTCATTTCGGGAGAGACTTCGCGGTGTGGGATGAGAGGGCGACTAAAGTTATCCCGAAAAGCGATGTGAAGTGCTTGGGACATGGGGACCATGTGAGATGGTGAGATGTGCTGATATAGCTGTGTTAGCAGCTCAAGGATGAAGGATACAATGCGATGTTGGAATTCATGTTTGTGACAAGTGTGCATGGGAGAGAGTAATGTACGGAAACCAAGGTGGGGAACGGAGGGAGTGACGAAACTTGGAAGCAGCGGAAATTCGTAGGCCATTTACATAGGTGAGGTTTCGATGTGTGTGAGTGATTTCCGTGTGAATTAATCACCAAACTTAGCCGGTTTTTGGTACTGCAGGCTCTCGTTTTCGTGTTTACTAAGTGGGCAGTTGCAAATTATTTTCTAATCGAGTTATTTATAGATATTTTAGCGTTTTAGTCAGGTGGATAGAACTGTTGTAGACATTTAAGTACAGTATCCAGTTACATTAATGTGAACATCTGTCAAAAGCCTGAATAAGCACCTTTTGCAGTTGTGGACGGCTGTGAGAGGTATAAGAAGAGAGTGAATGCAGTATTGGGAGATACCGACGGAGATGTGGAGCCAGCCCGATCGTGGTGGTCCCACATATTTTCGATTGGTTTTAAATCTGGATAGGCCAACGGCCTTGCCGCAGTGGTAACACCGGTTCTCGTCAGATCACCGAAGTTAAGCGCTGTCGGGCTGGGCTACCACTTGGATGGTTGACCATCCGGTCTGCCGAGCGCTTTTGGCAAGCGGGGTGCACTCAGCCCTTGTGAGGCAAACTGAGGAGCTACTTGATCATACAATGTAAGCTTTCACGGCCGGTATTGTCTTCACTTAAAACTTCCGGGCTGATAGGCCGTGGTCGAAGTATAAAACACTCTCCTGACGTTTCGTCTCCGACTGCGGGAGACATCCTCGGAGGTAAAGCGGCGAACTGCAGTTCGCCGCTTTACCTCCGAGGATGTCTCCCGCAGTCGGAGACGAAACGTCAGGAGAGTGTTTTATACTTCGACCACGGCCTATCAGCCCGGAAGTTTTAAGTGATGAGGAGCTACTTGATTGAAAAGTAGCGGCTCCGGTCTTGGAAACAGACATAGGCCGGGAGAGCGGTGTGCTGACCACATGCCCCTCCATATCCGCATCCAGTGACGCCTATGGGATAAAAATGACACGGCGGTCCCATTGTGCCTTCATGGCCTTTCCGGGAAGAGCTTAAATCTGGATAGCTTGGTGGCCATGGAAATACAGTAAACCTGGTGCTCTTCTAACTGCGCTCGTATACAGTGAGCTATATGGCACGTTGCTCTAGCTGCTGGTAGATACCGTCGTGCCGAGGAAAAACAAACTGCATGTATGGATGTACATGGTCCCCAGAGATACTTATTTTGAATGATTGTGCCTTCCAAACCGAGGGAGTCACTCTGGGAATGCCCTCCGATCGGCACTCTTCCGACGATTTTTGCAGTGTGTTTGCAGTCAGACGTTCCATGCTATACATCACAATGGCCATCTGTCCGATGGAGCACCTGTCGCCACTCGGTGGACTTCCAGGTCCGGAGGCGGCCACGGTGGCCGAGCGGTTCTAGGTGCTTCAGTCCGGAACCGATTGACTGCCACGGTCGCAGGTTAGAATTCTGCCTCGGGCATGGCTGTATGTGATGTTCTTAGGTTAGATAGGTTTAAGTAGTTCTAAGTTCTATGGGACTGATGGCCTCAGAAGTTAAGTCCCATAGTGCTCAGAGACATTTGAACCATTTTTGAATCCAGTTCCGGTAGTGGCTTGCAAATTCCAGCCTCCGTCGCCGAAGAAATGCAGTCAGCATGGGTGCATGAACCAGGAATTTGCTGCTGAAGCTCATAGGGATCCAAACGGTCGCTGAGGAGGCACTGTTTGTAACCAGTTATTTATCTGGGTGGTCAGCTGCTCAACAGCTGCACATCTGTTCGCCCATACACGCCTCCCCAGCCGTCGTTCACCCCTGTCATCTATGGCCCGTGGTGCAGCGCATTTGGCTGGACGCCGGTTTTGGATAGCGCCATTTTGCGACGCACTGTATGCTTCAACCACTGAGGCACATAACACTTTACAGACATAGCCATTTCGGAAATGCTTCGACACATTGCCCGAAAGGCAATAATCACACCCTATTGGACGCAAGGTAAACAGTTTGTTGTCTCCTTTATGACAACGACTGCGCTGCTTTTTTCGCTTGCCCTCCCCCCTAAACTTTTATCTACTTTTCATTGCTAGTGCTGTCACCTGACGTCTGGGTTACCGCAGAACTGATGCCGAGGTGACACTAGTTACACCAACGATGAAGTTAAATGGGGTTGCTAGAAATTTCTTATTTTTTTAATAACAATTATTTTGCGTGTAAACCTCCTTATTTCAAATATATGGGGACTTAGTTTCAATGTTAGCTTTAAAAAAAATAAACCTTTTGGAAATAAACAAAAATAGAAACATTGTCTGCTGTCATGTAAAGCAAAGCAATAATGAGTATGAAGATAGTTTATTCAAAAGTATACGTCTTTGCACATCTGAGAAATCAAAATTTGCTTCAGAGTACCGTTCAGTACCGTGTTACTTCACGCTGTTCGTTACAGCACGCTTAGATCGTCCGCCATATGCTGTCCACAAGACGAGCTATTGTCTTATTCTTCGACAGCGGCCCTGCTGTTCTCCAGCGTGTCGGAGCGGTCCATGGGGTGACACACTGTAAGTAGGCTGTTTAGGTTTTTATGTTGGTAACGCCATGTAGCGCTCTGTATGAAAATCACTGGCTGTGCTGTGTGAAGTCTGCATTGTTGGAATTGGCAACTGTAGTGTTGGGCAGTTGGCTGTTAACAGCACGTAGCGTTGCGCAGTTGGAAGTGAGCCGCCAGCAGTGGTGGATGTGGGGAGAGAGATGGCGGAGTTTTGAGAGCGGATGATCTGGACTTGTGTCCATCAGAGACAGTAAATTTGTAACGGCAAATGGCTCTGAGCACTATGGGACTTAACATCTATGGTCATCAGTCCCCTAGAACTTAGAACTGCATAAACCTAACTAACCTAAGGACAGCACACGACACCCAGTCATCACGAGGCAGAGAAAATCCCTGACCCCGTCGGGAATCGAACCCGGGAACCCGGGCGTGGGAAGCGAGAACGCTACCACACGACCACGAGCTGCGGACAAATTTGTAAGACTGGATGCCATGAACTGATATATATATATATATATATATATATATATATATATATATATATATATATATATATATATAATGACTTTTGAACACTATTAAGGTAAATACATTGTTTGTTCTCTATCAAAATCTTTCATTTGCTAACTATGCCTATCAGTAGTTAGTGCCTTCAGTAGTTTGAATCTTTTATTTAGCTAGCAGTAGTGGCGCTCGCTGTATTGCAGTAGTTCGAGTAACGAAGATTTTTGTGAGGTAAGTGATTTGTGAAAGGTATAGGTTAATGTTAGTCAGGGCCATTCTTTTTTAGGGATTATTGAAAGTCAGATTGCGTTGCGCTAAAAATATTGTGTGTCAGTTTAGTGTTGATCAGAATAGGGAAAGAGCGAAATGTCTGAGTACGTTCAGTTCTGCTCAGCTGTTTGAAAATCAAATAACAAAGAGGTTTATCAGCACAGTCATTCATTAATTTTTCTAAGGGGACGTTTCAACACTAGTACTAAACGTGTACAGCTGTGTTCAATTCGTCAGGTACATAAGGTATTTCACTCCTCCTGGGCAAGGTGTTCAAGAGAGAGTACGCTATGCTGGTGCTTGGAAGACTTTAGGAAGACGAATTATCTACTGCTGGGTTGGACGACCCTCTGCAGAAGCTTCACAGCCCTCAAATTTCCCTCAACATCGATGAGAGACGTTCGACTTCTGGCCCAAAATATGAGCTACATCCCAGGTGTTGAGGTTGCACCAGTTAGACTACCATTAGTAAGTGGACGACCATCAGCAGGCGTCAGACGAATCCTACTTTCGCCACCGAACAGAGAGTGATACCATTGATACAGACTGCACTGCGAGCGTTTTCTCGCTCACAATTTTCTCCCACTATGGTCATGGGGCATTTGTTCTGTTGTTCGTAACGGACGCCTAGAGAGCAACGTTCTCGTTTGGAGACAGTTGCATACTGCATGAGTCGACACAGCGCAACCACGTGCTTCCAAAAGGCAGAGTGCAGTTCATCTGCACTGTCGTAAGCTTACCTGCGAGCCACTATTTGTAGGTATCCCTCATCAGATGCTGCTGATGATTGTGCGATGTCACTACAAACCAGATTTTCAACGTTTTATACCTAAAGATAATGACTGTGTGTGTTTGAACATCGCTTTCTGACAATCCTTAATGCTGTAAAATGAGCTTGGGTGCATGGTCTTTTGGTTTGTGCTTAAAATTACCCTTCAAGGCACGTTGACGACTAGATTGTGTACACAAGCCTCATTGTGCCGTTCACGATTGGCGACACAGCTGACGGTACCGCGGTGTAGTGACGAAGCAGATACAGTTTTACTTATTTCTGTTACACAGGTTGCTGCGCGTAGCCTCGTTTGGAGACAGTTCAAACATGCTGAAGAGTGCTTAAAAAGAGATTTCCTATTAAAAAAAAAACAGTATCTCTCAAAGTCGTTAGAGTGGTGAAAACATTTGTTGGGCTGTTTATTTGCTGCAACAGATGTGTATATTTGTTCAAGCTTTTATTGTTTTTGATTGCTTTGTTTGAAATTATGTTAATGTTTTCTGACAGAACTACCTTAGTTTACAGCGAAACGATAGGGTTTGTGAACTAACACCACAAATGCTGATATGAAAACAGTGCACCACTTGGTTTTAGCTGCCCAAGCAGAAGGTCAAAGTACCTCATTTTGGATACCTATTTCTTCACAAAGAGATATACACTGAAGAACCAAAGAAACTGGTATACCTGCCTAACATCGTGTGGGCCCCCGCGAGCACACAGACGTGCCCCAACACGACGTGGCATGGACTCGACTTTTGTCTGAAGTACTGATGGAGGGAACTGACACCATGAATCCTGCAGGGCTGTTCATAAGTCCGTAAGAGTACGAGGTGGCTGAGATCTCTTCTGAACAGCAGGTTGCAAGGCATCCCAGATATACTCAACAATGTTCATGTCTGGGGAGTCTGATGGCCATCGGAAGTGTTTAAAATCAGGAGAGTGTTCCTGGAGCCGCTCTGTAGCAATTAAGGACGCATGGAGTGTCACATTGTCCTGCAGGAATTGGCCAAGTCTGTTGGAATGCAGAATGGTCATGAATGGACGCAGGTGATCAGACAGGATGCTTACGTACGTGTCACCTTTCAGAGTCGTATCCAGACGTATCAAGGTTAACATATCACTACCATTGCACACGCCCAACACCATTACAGAGCCTCCACCAGCTTGAACAGTCCCCATGTTTTCATGAGGTTGTCTCCATACCCGTACACGCCAATTCGCTCGATACAATTTAAAACGAGACTCGTCCGACAAGACGACATATTGACTGAAGTTAAAATCTGGGTTATTAGGCCGGGTCATGTTTCTTCTAAAATGTTCGTCTTTTCGACCTCTCTGCTGGGATCTTTCTCAGGTTCTTTTGGTGTCCACTACTGCTAGAACACTGAGACAAGTGTCGCGTCCACTTATAAAGGGGGAGTTTTCTGGCGTTTGTGCTGGAGAAGTGATAGCATTGGTTAAAATTCACATGGCTACCACTGGTGGGCCATAGTCATAGGCTAATATTCCCGCTCTGATGCAGAAGAAGAGGCGTTGGTAGCTCATCTTCTGTGGGTACCATTGGCGGTCCATCGTCATTGGATAGAAAGGCACTATTCCACACTTACGCTGGAGAACTGTTATTGGTTGAAATGCCTGCTACCGCTATTGGTTGATCGTCATCATTAGCTAGAGTCGGAACGGACAGAGCAAGAGAGGGGGAATGTTTACCCAAAATATTATTGTCCGCCGAGGTGACTTGCAGCGCGTTGTTTATGCCGCTCACACACCGCGGCCGCGTGTTTACTTCCTTGATGGCGGGGAGCCATGATGCCGGAAGCCTATAGCCGTCCTCTCTGTTAAAATTAGATGCATTCTTAGAAATTTCAACCGCTTCTCGGACCTTTCTTCTATAAATGTTTGTTTCTTTAGCCAGTACACATACGTTATTAAAATCGATGTAAGAGCCACAGTTCTCGTGATGTTCCGCTACTGCCGATTTTGCACTCTGCTTTAGCCGCATGTGCCGTTCGTATTCCTTAATGCGTTCTTTAACAGTTCTTCCCGTTTCGCATATACACACTTTGCCGCAGCCACATGACACTTGGTAGACGCCTGCATTGTGGAGGTAATTAGGTGCAACCGTTTTCCGTCGGAAGAAGACTTTTATTTTGTTTTGACTAAAGAAAGATGTCTGAATACCGTTTTTTTTTTAAATTCTGCTTACGCGCTCAGTGATCCAAGAAACGAACAGTAACCTGATGGAGTGAGAAGGCGGTCCCTCGTCATTCTTATTAGCGGTATAAATATCCCGCCTAAAAGCCCTGTCGATTTAGTAACTATCAGACCCATTTGCCTTCAATGTTCCTCTTTAAAAAATTCAACTCCAAGTTGTCGTCATTGCTTATACGGAAGGCACGTGAAGACAGAGTGTTGAGTACTGCTTGCTTCTGGGCTGGGTGGTGGTGCGAAGTGGCATCTAAATACCTGTTTGTGTTAGTCGGCTTTCTGTACACTCTGTGACCTAGAGTGTTATCACATCTAGGAACTGGAGACCGACCTCACTCTCAACTTCCAAGGTGAAATTCATTTTGGGGTGAATTCCATTTAAGAAATTGTGGAACGTATGAAGTTCTTCTTCGCCATGTGGCCATAAACAAATGTATCGTCCACATAGCGGAGCCAGCAAGAAGGCTTCAAAGGCGCACTACTTAACGCTTGTTGCTCAAAATGTTCCATAAAAGCGTCAGCTGCAACTGACGAAATGGGTGAGCCCATAGCAAGGCCGTCAGCCTGTTCATAGAATTCACATTGTATTTAAAATAGCTCGAACGAAGACATAATTCAATTAAGTCACAAACATCTGGAGCAACATCCTCTTTTATGATCTCCATTGTATCTGATACTGCGACGTTAAGGAATAACGATGTCACATCGAAGCTAACAAGAATGTCGCCTGCAGATATCCTCAGTGTGCGTATAATTTCTAAGAAATGTTTCGAACATTTTATAAAAGTATTTGTTTTACCTGCTAGATGTCTCAGTTTGCCACATAAATGACGTGCTAAAAATTAAGTCGGCGAGTTAATCCCACTGACTATGTGTAAGTAGGCTGTTTAGGTCTTTATGTTGGTAACGCCACGTAATGCTGGCTGTGCTGTGTGTAGTCTGTGGCTGGTTGGCATTGTTGGAATATTCGCTATTGTAGTGTTGGGCTGTTGGATGTTAACAGCGCGTAGCGTTGCGCAGTTGGAGGTGAGCCGCCAGCAGTGGTGATGTGGGGAGAAGATGACAGAATTTTAAAAGTGGGCGATCTGGACGTGTGTCCGCCAGAAATAGTAAATTTGTAATACTGGATATCATGAACTGATATATATATATATATATATATATATATATATATATATATTATGACTTTTGAACATTATTAATGTAAATACATTGTTTGTTCCCTATCAAAATCTTTCATTTGCTAACTATACCTATCAGTACTTCTCCAGCACGAAAGCCAGAAAACTCCTCGTTTATAAGTGGACGCGACACTCGTCTCAGACAGTGTTCTAGCAGTAGTTGACACCAAAAGATCCTAAGGAAGATCCCAGCAGAGAGGTCGAAACGTCGAACATTTTAGAAGAGACATGGCGTGGCCTAGTAACCCAGAAGATTTTAACTTCAGTGACAAGGCCACGAAAGCCTGCAGGCTTACATAAGACAACATGTTTCCAGTCATCAAGAGTCCAATGTTGGTGTTGACGACCGCATGCGAGGCGTAAAGCTTTGTGTCGTGCAGTCATCGAGCGTACATGAGTGGGCCTTCGGCTCCGAAACCCCATGTCGATGACATTTCATTGAATGGTTCGCACGCTGAGACTTGTTGATGGCCTAGCACTGAAATCTGCAGAAATTTGCGGAAGGGTTGAACTTTTGTCATGTTGAACGATTCTCTTCAGCCGTCGTTGGCCCCGTTGTTGCAGGATCTTTTCCGGCCGCAGCAATGTCGGAGATTTGATGCTTTACCGGATTCCTGACATTCACGGTAGACTCGTGAAATGGTCGTACGCAAAAATCCCCACTTCATCACTATCTCGGAGATGCTGTATCCTATCGCTCGTGCTCCGACTATAACACCACGTTCAAGCTCATTTAAATCTTGATAACAAGCCATTGTAGCAGCAGTAGCCGATCTAACAACTGCGTCAGACACTTGTTGTCTTATATAGACATTGCCAACCGTATTCTATCTGTCACCATATCTCTGTATTTGAATACGCATGCCTGTACCAATTTCTTTGGCTCTTCAGTATATTTTAATTACTCATATTTACATTTCGGAGACAAAATATCTTTAGATTCACGCTCCGCAGATGAGATGTTGTTGACTGATACACATTACAATGACATCCTATTTAATTCTAAATTTGAAAAAAATAAGATTTGTGTCTATTTTCCGACGGAAGAGGAAATTAAACTTCGTGGTTTGGGAGGGCATGTGATATTATTTAAGTTATTAAAAAATAGGGTCAAATGCACACAGTCCTCGGCAGCATCAAACAGACAGTTCATAGAGACTCGTGTTATGTGTGGGCGAGCATTACGCCGTTGAATAATGGTGGAACGATACTGTTGTATGAGAGGAAATACATGAGCATGCTGTTGTCAGCGACCACTACCACTCGTGACCTGCAGTCAGGCGTAGCACTGATGTGCCTCTCCAAAACATTGTACGAATGGTCCTCTCCCGACGCCATTCTCGCCGACGATGGTCATCCGGGGTAGTGCAAAACCATAATTTATCGATGAACACAATGCTACACTATTCAACAGTAGCATATACTTCCCAGACCTGGCACCACTCCACGCGTTGGGATGTTAACGGCAGCCTATACATATGACGGTAATTCCCTAGCCTAGATGCTGCCGGTCTCTGATCAATGGTGTGGGATAACGCAGAACATCATAGAGAATCTCTTACTTGTTCTCAGCTGACGGGGCACATGTGAAGGAGTCACGAAGTGTTTGGGACACAATACAGCGATCCTCCATTGTGGTAGTCAGACGTGGTCGACCAGAGCTTTGATCACGAGTGTACGAGTCCACCAGTTCCATGCAGTCCAACATCGGACCACTGTCATTTCCAAATGCCTCACAAATCTCGATGCTGGACGATTCGACCAACTGGCCAAACAAAGACTCATGAGGTCTCTTTGAAACTGCCGTCGAGTTCTATAATGATGTCTCACGTCACTACGTGGCTTCTCCGTGTCCTCCACTGTTATTACTATACATCTGACGTTGTTTACGTCTTTTATAGGGTAATTTCGGGAGAGATGGACAGTCTTTGCTATAATACTATTCTGGGATACCCCAGCCATTTTATAATAATTAAAAAGACACTTAGTTATCTAGTGCCAAATATGTTTGCAGTATTCATAGGAAAAAAGAAAGCTGATGACCTCGATGTTGAGCATCCCACAAACCAATATTAATAGGAAAAATTCCTGAAAATTGTGGATTAAGACGCCAAGGTAAAGAAGAAATTTGTTTACTGGTCCTTCCAACCCGGACCATTCGGGTGAGATGGACTGGCGATCACTAGGTAACAAATTCAAAGCAATCTGCCAGGAAGTTTCATATCAGCGCACACTCCGCTGCAGAGTGAAAATCTCATTCTGAAAACATCCCCCAGGCTATGGCTAAGCCATGTCTCCGCAATATCCTTTCTTTCAGGAGTGCTAGTTCTGCAAGGTTCGCAGGAGAGCTTCTGTAAAGTTTGGAAGGTAGGAGACGAGGTACTGGCAGAAGTAAAGCTGTGAGTACCGGGCGTGAGTCGTGCTTCGGTAGCTCAGATGGTAGAGCGCTTGCCCGCGAAAGGCAAAGGTCCCGAGTTCGAGTCTCGGTCGGGCACACAGTTTTAATCTGCCAGGAAGTTTCATATCAGCGCACACTCCGCTGCAGAGTGAAAATCTCATTTTGAAATTCAAAGCAATCTTTCAATTTGTGCAATGTTTTATTGATTACATCATGAAATAAATCGTAGGAGACATTCAAAGTAAAGAAATAATATGAAACTCAGCTAACCTGTAAATTTGTTTCTTATTTCTTTGTTCACTTTTCAAATTTACTACATACGTCTCAAGCGTTATCGAATTCTGCACAGCATTCACGCAACCAACAGCTGCAGATAACACATTTGAGCCAATCAGCCTGTCTGGTTGTGCAGTAGCAGTCGGCCCCCACAGCCCACACCGATTTTCTCATCACAGTCTTTACTGTCATCTGGGTTGGAATCAGAGTTCTTGAGCTACAGGTATGGCTCCTACCCTTCTTCTTCGCTGGTGGAGCTTTTGGTTTCTCCATTTTCTGCCTGTCGATCTCTTTGTTTTTTCTCTTAAGCCTATTGTCTTTTTCAGTCGGCAGTTTGATGTTTTCCCTAGAATTTAAAATTCTAGCAACATTTGTAGCAGCACCTAGTGACGTGATGTTTTTTTTTTCAGTTCTAGGATCGGAGGGATTTTGGACTTTCGTTGGTGACTGAACTACCTCTGGATCCGCTAGCTGTTCTGGGGTGTCTTGAAAACTTATTTGAATGAGCACTGCTAGGTTTTCCACTGGTAGTAAGAGGTGTTTCTTTCACTGCCGGTTGTGCTGATTCTTCGGTGATGAGATAGGAATCCTCTGGAATAGCTGCTGTATCGAAAGGTACGATCCCAATTGGACTAAATCCAAACATGGTGTTCGCAATTGTTGCTGCTATCCCCCAAGCTGATCCCAACAATTCGCCGATTGACAGTCTTGCTATTCGTCTGCCAGAGTTCTTGTAGATGAAACTGTTAGAAGGAGGCTAGTAAAACGTTTTCAGTTTCTTGAAGAAACAGTGGTGAAAGGTTGTAGGAAGTGGGTCTTGGCAGACTTAACAATATCACAGTAAGAAAATGAAACGCCTTCAACCGTCCTTACGATCTTGTTTATTGTAAAACTACCAGTTTTGGCGATTCAATGTGCTTTCTTCAGGCCGTATGCTGAAGGGGTTATCACGCTGCATCAGTGGCCAACGTAACTGGTTTACGCAGGGTATGTTGTCAGTACTGCAGCCATCAACTGCCAACTGAGTCGCAACGCCACTCTGGGCGATGCTTCAGTCAGTAAGGTGTTGATACAGCGTAAAGAAGCCCACGGCTCAGAAGATCACATGAGGTGTAAGCTGGGCTAATTAGCACCAAATTTCACTATAATTCTACCCAGCACCATCGTCGACGTGTTATGCTACGAGGAGTTCATCACATTCTTCCTTACCCACATTTAATCCCTTTTTTTGACGCCTCTATTTCAAGTTCGGAACTGTGACACCCAACGTTGAAATTATGCGGTTTCCTTATGGAGACACGAAAAGCCCTCAGAGAGTGGCACAAACGGCGTGAGTGATGGCAACCATTCATTTGGGGCGTTGATTCGCACACATTTGTCGGTTGAAAACCACATTTTACATTGTGATGATCAACAGGACGACGTTCTTGACAGTGTTCCACACTCCGGCCACAGCCCGGTCAACTTAACCCTACTCTAAGGACATCGTGGGACTGTAGCCCCATTGGAGATGCTCTGACCCCTTTGGAGTGTAGTGCAATCACTAAGGACCATTCAAAACCATTCCAAGAAATTTGAACATGATCCGAAACAGCGAAGGGTGTTTATGCTTTTTTCAGCATTTTTGTTTCGCCCCTCCTGTGGCATGATCATGGAGGGGTTCATTACTGACATGTATGTGAATAAAACGACAAACGTTACTTCTAAGACGACCCCCCCCCCTCCCCATTTCAGAAACACCGTCGGTGCCACCCACGCACTTTTGTTGAGAACGTTACAAATTTACGTACCAGGGACTTCATCACCCATTCAGCTGACTGGTGCCTCGCAGCTGCTCTAGCGCTTGAGGACAGGCAAACACTTTGACACATCTTAGATGGGATACCGAGCAGAAACAAATTACTTGTAGGAGTGGGCATGGGCCCCAAGGATAAATACATACTTCTGTTGATTGTGCCTTTCAGAATGACGAGATCATCCAATGAAAGCCACGAAAACACTCCCCAGACCATAACGCTCCCTCTTGTTTGCAGGCTGTTTGATCCCAGACGTTTCACATCTTGCACACCAACGGGCATCTGTCCAATGGAACATAAAACGTGATTAACCTGAAATGGTCATCTTTCGCGACTCAATGGACGCTCACTTGAGGTACCGGCGTACAGATGCCAGCCTTCGTCGCCTATGAACAGCAGATAGCATTGGCGCATGAACCAGGTGCCTGCTGCAACTTTTGCTGAACAGTTGTTGAGGAAACACAGTTGGTAAACACTTGGTTCATCTGGGTAGTTAGTTGTTCAACTGATGCACGTCTATTTGTCCATACACAACTCCTCAGCCGACGGTTCCCTCTCTCATCTATGATCCGTGTTGCATGAAAGTTGCCTCGGGCAACGGGTATTGAATAGCATCATTTTACCATGCGCAGTATACTTTAACCACTGTTGTACGAGAATACCGTACAAACTTAGACATTTCGAAAATATTCCACTCTTGGCCCGAAAGCCAATGATCATGTCATTCTGGACGTCAGATAAATCGTTCCGTTTCCACATTACGACAACCAGTGCTTTGTTTTCGCGTCCCCTCAGATGCTTAATGGACCCTACACTTTCGGGCTGCCACATGGCGTCTGTAAGTGGTTGCTTCTAGTGACGTCGTACACAGGGACTGGTCATCTTAATGTAACTGGACAGTATATATAAGCTGCCCCAAATTTGCCAAATTTGGCCCATTCGCACACCACATCATGATTTCTTAGAAGATAATACTCCAAAAATATAGCTTACAATATTTCTCTCGTGATATTTATGGTATAAAATTAAGGACAAAAAAGGCAGTCCGGCATCATATTAATCACATTTACAAGAAGTATCAACATTTAATCGTGTATACCCTTGCCGCTCAGTTTGGTTTGAAAACAAATTAGTTTTACACCGCAAATACATTTTTTTGCTGTCACATTTTTCTTTTTTCAGTTATTTGATACATACATTTTTAATGTTGTATTTTTTTAATTTTCTTGCTCTAAACTGCATAATTATTCTGCCTTCCTAATCGCTATACAGAAATTACAACATGTCTTATACAAAAATTTTCAATTACTTAATACTAACAAAACATGAGAGTACAGTCGTTTTCATCATTCCACAATAAAGCCAAGAGTTCAGAGAAACATGATCCAGCAAGTCGCTAAACGAAGATTTAGGGAGGTTTCTACGAATATCTGCTGTCAGACCTGTATGTTTCGTAAAAAATCATGCTGTCACTATGTAACTAAAATCTTACAACTGATCGCCCTTATTGAATGTAGTAAGTACGTTTAACAGCTCCACACTGATAAGTTTTGTAATTAATTCCCTGCTATGATAGGTAATTTACGTTTGAATGATAACTGGTCTTTAAGATTATTTCTGAAATATGCGAGCTAACATCCCAAAGATCTTCGGGCTCACATGCGGTTCCCCTTCGTCGAAATGTCTTGGCCCAAACTCGTCTAAGGATTGAACCGCATGTGTCGCATTACAGGCCTTAAATTAGACACTTGTGACCCTTTGGTTTAATTGTCTGGGTAATGGCAAGTTTGCGAAATACAGAGTTAACATAACGTATAATAACAGTAGTAATAATATCGGGAACTAAATTAACGACCCATAAATGACGTAGGCCACACAGTCGCGATTTGATCAGAATAATGTTAATTCAGAAAGCAAACTAATAGCGAAATTGGTCGTTTTTAGATTTACTGTTACCTTCGATCGCATATCCATTTGGCTCATTCACAATCTCATCGTGAAATGTAAGTCCAGTACTCCACCTTGTTATTTACGCGAAAAGTTAGAATTCACACCAGGCGCGAGTCTGCTCACCGCTCAGAGACTAAGCCCAACGATACCACACAACGCGAAATTTTCTGTCATTTCACTTTCTAGCTACCTAAAAGCCGACCGTCCGCTTTCGCGTCTCCGCCAGCACTGTCTCTCTGCCCGTCCCCGGCCGCGTTTCCCGTGCGCCGAATATCCTCGCTCAACAGACTGGGGCAGTTACCTTTCCTGAAGCCGTCCACCTGATTGGCTACAGCTTATTCTACGTAGTTTTACATATTTAAACAATCAAAGCTTGACCACTTTCACGTTCTAAATAAAGTAACAATAATATCCATTGCATAATAAACGTTACATTCTTTTACATAAGACCAATACAATTTCCTTCTTAACATTGAATGTCATGGCCAGTAGCCTTTCATCAGTGTGCTTTCTGATAAATAAGTAAAGAACAAAAGTAGCCATTATGCACTAAACTTTACAACAAATATTCTATTACCTGATGATTCAATAAGGTGTTGTGCCATCATCGTTCAATGTGTTTTGTGTGGAGGAAATGATGATCTGATGCTTAACTGAACATACTGATAATTTAAATTCACTGTATCTTTTAAACAAATAAAGTTACAGAGTTGATATTTACATTATTTGTCATTTTAATGATGCGCTTCTATATGAAATCTCAATCGTTAAGATCGACCATTCTGATTTCTTATAGAACTTGTTAATTTAGCCCGCAGCTCGTGGTCGTGCGGTAGCGTTCTCGCTTCTCGCTTCCCGCGCTCGGGTTCCCGGGTTCGATTCCCGGCGGGGTCAGGGATTTTCTCTGCCTCGTGATGGCTGGGTGTTATGTGATGTCCTTAGGTTAGTTAGGTTTAAGTAGTTCTAAGTTCTAGGGGACTGATGACCATAGATGTTAAGTCCCATAGTGCTCAGAGCCATTTGAACCATTTTTTGCTAATTTAACAGTAAACCCTAAACTATTATAGATATGATCAACATTCAAGTTTTATTGGGATCACAACGAAAATTTATGAATGATGCTAGATTAAAATTACTGTGCCTTCATTCCCTGAATCACTACAGAATTAAATAGTTTTAATAAATGTTTCCCTTTATGGCTGATCTTAGGTCCGCCACATTTAACACTGCTACGCCTCCTTGGTCACAAGCGTCTTCTATGGGGCTTCCCTCTGACGTAGGTTCTCGTCTCTCTCACTCGCACAATACAATGCTTAGGCCTCATTCAGCACAATAGACATCTGTGAATTTCCCCAGCTCGTGGCGAATCTTCGCTCTTTGTGGCACACGTTCCTGGACGACAGGGTTTGTTTCACAATTCCTTCGGCCATATACTTAAATGATAACGAAATGTTCGTTAACTCACAAATATCTGGCTAATAATTGCTATGACATTTTAAAAATGCAATTGTATGATAGATATCATTTATTAATTAATGTATAGTACACCATTATTAGGCAGATCGAGATTAGAAAATGTTTGTGAGTCCATTATTATTCCATTTTCATTCAACTTCGTAAGGATAAGTCAATATGTTACACAAAATAATTATAGCTGCACAAATTTCTGACACAGAAGATTATTAATTCATATTCAAAATAATATTCTTTACTTACGTAATCTTTAACATTGCCAATTGCGTTATAAGAGTAGATTTCCTTTTGTTCTTACATACTAATTTACATGCTTTTGTACGTTCATCTCCGACTGGAGTCTCTCAGACAAAGGTTGGAACAGAAGATAGTTAAATTACATCTCCAGTATTACTGATTACGAACAATTGTTCCACAGTCCACAGTCATGCTATTCTGTGCGCTTATGACCAGCAGTAAAATGTTACATAAGCAAATTTTATTCCCTTTATTTGAAAATTTTAGCTTACAAATCGTAAACGGGCTGCTGACACAAAGGCGCTATTCTCTCTGGCTCTCGTGACAATTTATCTTCACCTCGCTGGTGGTAATTCCGTCACAGTCTTAACAGGTCGCCCTTCCGTCTACTGGCAGCGTATTTCATCTGTTCCCAAATATGTTGTCCCTATTGTCACGTGTCAAACAAAAAAGATATTCCAGTTCACTGAGTATACATATTGTTATTCATCTTTTAAAGAAATTCATTCTCTTTTTCTCATATTGCTTCCATTGCAATGTTTTACCTCATAACTTCGTAACTTACCCGCACTCACAGCAAAATACATTCCGAAATAAACATTGCTTGCACTGAAAAAAAAAACAAGAGAAGGAGATCCTGTAGGATGTCAGAACAAATTGGTTTTTGATCATCTCCTTTTTCACATTTGTAAGGCCGTTGAACGTCATGTAGCCCGAGACAGCCATTGACTTACAAGAGCGGAAACAGGTGATGTAAGTGTAGCACGCTAATGTACTAATGTGTATTCAGTATTGGATTACCACGTTTCCATTTTCAGTCTGTGAGGCGGGGCGTGCAATCTGGTGAGCCTCGATTCCGTTACGCTACTGCCCTGCCGACTCTCTGGGGATTTAATCCTAGCATGGGAAGCAGGCTGGACGGTGGCTCGGGAAGGGGTTTGCGGACCAGAAGGAAGAGGGGCCGCGCAGAAATGTCAGTGAATTGGCTGTAATCCGTCACACGGACGCTGGAGAGGGAGGGAGGGAGGAGGTTCCAGGTCGATGCCAGTGGTACGCCTGCCATCCAGCACGTGTGACGCACGGCGCTTGGCTTGTAAACTGCACCAGGAGGGGTGGGGGCGCATGAGAGAAATTAATCGTGGCAGGAGTACCTACGAAACATCGAATAAACTGTGCTCGTTACATGAGCATTATGCATCTCAAGTAGGACTTCTTGGTTTTGCAAAGGCAGTGAAAGAAAAGTTACACACGTGCTCAGTTGATGAGGAATAGAATGAGGAACACTTTGAAAACAGGTCTGCAATTTCTGACATGCGTGACTTACATACGGACAACCCGATTTCTTCATTTCGCTGTCCTCACCATTGTCGAAAGCATCAAACCTTTCTCCTACTGCGCCCCGTATTCGCTTTGGAGGCACGCTTTGTCATAGTGGTTCTAGCCAACCGTAATTAAAATTGAGGACAGGAGGAAACTGTTTTGAATTGTTGTTGTTGTTGTGGTCTTCAGTCCTGAGACTGGTTTGATGCAGCTCTCCATGCTACTCTATCCTGTGCAAGCTTCTTCTTCTCCCAGTACCTACTGCAACCTACATCCTTCTGAATCTGCTTAGTGTATTCATCTCTTGGTCTCCCCCTACGATTTTTACCCTCCACGCTGCCCTCCAATACTAAATTGGTGGTCCCTTGATGCCTCAGAACATGTCCTACCAACCGATCCCTTCTTCTGGTCAAGTTGTGCCACAGACTTCTCTTCTCCCCAATCCTATTCAATACTTCCTCATTAGTTATGTGATCTACCTGTCTAATCTCCAGCATTCTTCTGTAGCACCACATTTCGAAAGCTTCTATTCTCTTCTTGTCCAAACTATTTACCGTCCATGTTTCACTTCCATACATGGCTACACTCCATACAAATACTTTCAGAAACGACTTCCTGACTCTTAAATCAATACTCGATGTTAACAAATTTCTCTTCTTCAGAAACGCTTTCCTTGCCATTGCCAGTCTACATTTTATATCCTCTCTACTTCGACCATTATCAGTTATTTTGCTCCCCAAATAGCTTAATTCCTTTACTATTTTAAGTGTCTCATTTCCTAATCTAATTCCCTCAGCATCGCCCGACTTAATTCGACTACATTCCATTATCCTCGTTTTTCTTTTGTTGATGTTCATCTTATATCCTCCCTTCAAGACACCATCCATTCCGTTCAACTGCTCTTCCAAGTCCTTTGCTGTCTCTGACAGAATTACAATGTCATCGGCGAACCTCAAAGTTTTTATTTCTTCTCCATGGATTTTAATACCTACTCCGAATTTTTCTTTTGTTTCCTTTACTGCTTGCTCAATATACAGATTGAATAACATCGGGGAGAGGCTGCAACCCTGTCTTACTCCCTTCCCAACCACTGCCTCCCTTTCATGCCCCTCGACTCTTATAACTGCCATCTGGTTTCTGTACAAATTGTAAATAGCCTTTCGCTCCCTGTATTTTACCCCTGCCACCTTCAGAATTTGAAAGAGAGTATTCCAGTCAACATTGTCAAAAGCTTTCTCTAAGTCTACAAATGCTAGAAACGTAGTTTTACCTTTCCTTAATCTTTCTTCTAAGATAAGTCGTAAGGTCAGTATTGCCTCACGTGTTCCAGTATTTCTACGGAATCCAAACTGATCTTCCCCGAGGTCGGCTTCCACCAGTTTTTCCATTCGTCTGTAAAGAATTCGTGTTAGTATTCTGCAGCTGTGACTTATTAAACTGAATGTTCGTTAATTTTCACATCTGTCAACACCTGCTTTCTTTGGGATTGGAATTATTATATTCTTCTTGAAGTCTGAGGGTATTTCGCCTGTTTCATACATCTTGCTCACCAGATGGTAGAGTTTTGTCAGGACTGGCTCTCCCAAGGCCGTTAGTAGTTCTACTGGAATGTTGTCTACTCCGGGGCCTTGTTTCGACTCAGGTCTTTCAGTGCTCTGTCAAACTCTTCACGCAGTATCGTATCTCCCATTTCATCTTCATCTACATCCTCTTCCATTTCCATAATATTGTCCTCAAGTACATCGCCCTTGTATAGACCCTCTATATACTCCTTCCACCTTTCTGCTTTCCCTTCTTTGCTTAGCACGGGTTTCCATCTGAGCTCTTGATGTTCATACACGTGGTTCTCTTATCTCCAAAGGTCTCTTTAATTTTCCTGTAGGCAGTATCTATCTTACCCCTCGTGAGATAAACCTCTACATCCTTACATTTGTCCTCTAGCCATGTCTGCTTAGCCATTTTGCACTTCCTGTCGATCTCATTTTTGAGACGTTTGTATTCCTTTTTGCCTGCTTCATTTACTGCATTTTTATATTTTGTCCTTTCATCAATTAAATCCAATATTTCTTCTGTTACCCAAGGATTTCTACTCGCCCTTGTCTTTTTACCTACTTGATCCTCTGCTGCCTTCACTACTTCATCCCTCAAAGCTACCCATTCTTCTTCTACTGTATTTCTTTCCCCCATTCCCGTCAATTGTTCCCTTATGCTCTCCCTGAAACTCTGTACAACCTCTGGTTCTTTCAGTTTATCCAGGTCCCATCTCCTTAAATTCCCACCTTTTTGCAGTTTCTTCAGTTTTAATCTACAGGTCATAACCAATAGATTGTGGTCAGAGTCCACATCTGCCCCTGGAAATGTCTTACAATTTAAAACCTGGTTCCTAAATCTCTGTCTTACCATTATATAATCCATCTGATACCTTAGAATATCTCCAGGGTTCTTCCATGTATACAACCTTCTATCATGATTCTTAAACCAAGTGTTAGCTATGATTAAGTTGTGCTCCGTGCAAAATTCTACCAGGCGGCTTCCTCTTTCATTTCTTAGCCCCAATCCATATTCACCTACTACGTTTCCTTCTCTCCCTTTTCCTACACTCGAATTTCAGTCACCCATGACTATTAAATTTTCGTATCCCTTCACTATCTGAATAATTTCTTTTATTTCATCATACATTTCTTCAATTTCTTCGTCATCTGCTGAGCTAGTTGGCATATAAACTTGTACTACTGTAGTAGGTGTGGGCTTCGTATCTATCTTGGCCACAATAATACGTTCACTATGCTGTTTGTAGTAGCTTACCCGCATTCCTATTTTCCTATTCATTATTAAACCTACTCCTGCATTACCCCTATTTGACTTTGTGTTTATAACCCAGTAGTCACCTGACCAAAAGTCTTGTTCCTCCTGCCACCGAACTTCACTAATTCCCACTATATCTAACTTTAACCTATCCATTTCCCTTTTTAAATTTTCTAACCTACCTGCTCGATTAAGGGATCTGACATTCCACGCTCCGATCCGTAGAACTCCAGTTTTCTTTCTCCTGATAACGACATCCTCTTGAGTAGCCTCCACCCGGAGATCCGAATGGGGGACTATTTTACCTCCGGAATATTTTACGCAAGAGGACGCCATCATCATTTAATCATACAGTAAAGCTGCATGCCCTCGGGAAAAATTACGGCCGTAGTTTCCCCTTGCTTTCAGCCGTTCGCAGTACCAGCACAGCAAGGCCGTGTTGGTTATTGTTACAAGGCCAGATCAGTCAATCATCCAGACTGTTGCCCTTGCAACTACTGAAAAGGCTGCTGCCCCTCTTCAGGAACCACACGTTTGTCTGGCCTCTCAACAGATACCCCTCCGTTGTGGTTGTACGTACGGTACGGCCATCTGTATCGCTGAGGCACGCAAGCCTCCCCACCAACGGCAAGGTCCATGGTTCATGGGGGGGGGGGGGGGGTTTGAATTATGTCTTCTAAATGCTTCGACGCAGTCCGCCACGAATTCCGCTTCATCTCAGAGCAGTGCTTGCACCTGACATCAATTTACTTGTTGTACGTAGGGTAAATCTACCTAACTCAGTGACATACTTCATTTCGTGATATAAGATACACTTTTTGTTCTTAAGGAAGGCAGGCGTTCTACACACAGTTACAACAATCCTCAACAGCTGGCAGGAATATCTTCACGCTGTAAAGACATTCTGGTCGGGAATGAATGCTGTGTGAGGAATAGGAAGTTAATTTTTTTGCTTTGTGGAGGGAAATACATCGTTTGCTGCGCTGATCTTATAATACAACTTCATTAAGGTAAGTTACTCAAGTAATTAGACATTTATATGCAGCTGTATTATGAATGTAACATACTTACGATATTAGTCATCATAGCTGAATTTGAATGACTTGTTACTGAATCATTTGCTTAAGAAAACGATAACGGCCCTTAAGTTTTGTATCCATTCCAGAAGCAATGGATCCATCTCTAAGAAAATGTACGAAGAAGGAGAAGGCAAAACATGTGAGCAAGAGAAGACAATCCTATTCACCTGATGACATTCGTGGAGCACTGGAGAAGATTTTGGAAAAAAAGTGGTCGACATACAAAGCTGCTAAACATTTCTCCATTCCTTTAAGTACTTTGCAATACTATGTAGAAGACAGTGATAGGTAGACTATTTGCCTTTACGGGTGAACTGGAAGTTAAGTTAGTTAATTTCATAATAGAAATGCAGGAAGGATCTGGTCTAAAAGTTAAACGAACGATCAACTAACTACTGTAGCACAGTGAAATCAGTGTCTAAGGGAAAACAGTCAAAGAACAGAGGAACTGATCACATCTGTATCACTTGTAAAGAGAGTATTACAGCCGCGGAAAGAAAAAAGTGCTTGGACTAGGTACCGTTTTTGTCTGCGATGGCTCCATGAATGTTGTCAGCGCATGGATTCGCGTGATGCTACTGCATTTATGTGCAGTTGTTAGCGATACCGACGTTGAAAATCAATAAAATGTCAAAGTCTGATAATTCCCGTCGTGCGGCCATAGTCACGCTGCAAACCTTCTTACATTAATCATCTGAGTATAAATGAAAACTCCAGCATTGAACTGACTGCCCTTTTATACCTTGTGTACGAAATAACACCGTCATCTGTATATATGCGCATATCACTATCATATCACTTTTGTGAGCTGAGTGTGTGTCTTCAAGTTTGTATAGCACATTACACGTGCTCAATATGCGCACCGTTTGTGACGTAGCAAATGCCAATACTTAACGTGCAGTTAATTGTAGTGGCTCAGAAACGGGCAACGAGATCACATCCCTTTTGAAACCAGTTCATTGGTAGCCTACCTGCAGGCGCGAACCACAACACAAATGGTTTACATGAAGTGGACAAAACTTTTGAAATTCCACAAACACAACACATTACCATGCCTAATACTTTGTAACAAAATGTTGCCATCCCAAACAGCTTCCAGTAGTCTCGAAACAGGTAAATACAAGTGATGTATGCTTTCCAAAGGAATCTTATACCACTCTTTCAGCAAATAGTGGCAAGTTCCACGATGATGGAGGTGGACAGCGATCACATAACCTTTTCTTCAAAGAAGGCGACAGTAATAGTGATATCTGATGACTGTCGTGCACAAGAACGAGGTGATAATTTATCTTCATGCTCAAAATCCACTTCCGGACCATGCGAGCCCTATGGGCAGAGGCTCTGTCCTCTTGGGAATAGCATCAGTATTGCGAACGAACAATGTACCACGGGATGCATATGCTCTGCCAAAATGGTCACGTACTCCTTGGCAGTAATGCGACCTTGCACAGTAACCATACGGCCCACGTAATACTACAATACAGCTACCCTAATGATCACCGACCGACAGCCATTTTTCAGTCTTGGGACATAAAGTCGGCCAGAAGTAGGAAACAGAGTACAACAAGACTCATTCGACAAAAGTCTCTTTTCCATTGCTTCCTACGTGTGCAGTTTCGTAGACAATAATAATGAGACTATATAGACGATATTTGCATGCAGGGTGCAACTGAATATGAAGTTTCCAGGCACCTGAAACATCACATGTATGATTGGGCCATCTTCCAGGCTGGTCTCCTTTTACGAGGTGACGAAATGGATGGCGAAATACTGCGAGATAGTGCAGAGAAATGTAACGAAGTCGTTGAACAACCTGAGAATGAAGATGTCACGGAGTTCACAAGAAATCCAACACCACAGGCAAATGCACACTACCCACGCCACAAGTAGAATATGATACAGCCAAATGTGTACCCTATATTTTGTCTACGGGGGTAGCACAAACAGTCTCTATGAAAAACAAAACAGTAAGGTTGCTAAACAGAAAGACACATCCTGCACCGGCACAGTACCAGTCACAACCATCCCAGAAACGGACATACAACAGTCACCTCTCACGAACAAGTCTTCGGTAGAGATCAAAAACAACAAGTCACGATCAGGGCAAATGCTCAGCGAAAACACATGAAACTCCACACTACCAGAAGCCATAAAGCAAGAAAGATGTGCTGAACTACAAAATTACTCGAAATCGGAGCAACAGACAAGCAGCCGAGAACACCAACCAGACACAACCAAGGACTCCAAGCTGAATATCGTTAATCACGTAAACTACGGAAACTTAGAAGCTAACCTACGGCCTAGCAGACTAGAAAACAAGAATAAATTTCAAACAGCTCTTCACTATGTAATATGAACTAAATATGAACACGGGGATAAAATCTGCTTCACAACTACAGAACAAACTGATAGGATGATCCTAAGTGTTGAAAATCTGCCAGCGAACCCCAAGGAACTATGTAAGCTTTTAGGGGAGGCATGTGCGCGAGGAGGAGAGGGCCTAAACCGAGGGAAGTATACAAGGACTTCGTGAGACGACATGGATGTGTGTTTCTGGATTTTAAAGGAACCACAACCAAGTGTTTTTCCTCCACTAGATATCCCTTCTGAAAGTAATAAAACTAAATTGCCAGGGCAGTACCCTAGTAAACATGAAACTAGGTAGGCTCTTAGAAGAAACAAAAGAAGACATCGCCTGCGTTCAGGAATCTTTTCTGCGAGGCGGGAAAATTTAAGGGCTCCCTTTACATTACATCACAATAGCAGGAACACCAAACGTGAAAGCCGCGATAATAGTACTTAATAAAAACCTCATACTAACACAGATCGCCCAGTTTTGCACTGAGCACATTGCCACAGCAGAAATAACAGAAGGACAGGATGTATGGCTCATGTCGTCTATTTACACTCAGTGCTCGTATGATGTAGAACCTTTCTTGGACAATACAAAAGACATTGCACGACACTCAGAAATAAAAAGGCTGCTCATTCTAACCAATACCAAAGCAAAATCTCCCTTCTGGAACTCAGAACTGACGACAGAGAGCAATTAGTGCTCGACGTGGTACACGAATGTAGCCTCTTTTCATACTGAATAGGGAGTGTCAGCCGCCTACCCACAGCGGAGACGCCGGTGGTGTAAGTATCAGACCTTTCTGTAGGGAACGCAAAATCTCTTCCACTTGTCAACACATTGAGGGTATTAGATAGAACCATACGCGGCGGCCGCAACGCAATCGTCATACCCACGGACAGATACGTCAATACACATAATATGGACAATAAACAGCAGCATTTACTCATAGGAAGAGCCGACTGACAAAAAGTTCGACATATTGTTGAGGCGTCGTCACTACACACTGTTCAAGGCAGTATAGATTACAAAACGCATATACCACAGAGGATTCACAAAGAGCACGGGAAGCAGCTATATGACGGGCAAAAACTGAGTGGGGACAGAAACAACTGTGGTCGACAGAACTGGCAAGACTAAGGAAGGATTCATGTGACAAAATGAAGTACTACCAACAGGCAAAGACAGCTCCTGAAAGACAGATAAGACTAGACCAGTATCGTAACGCTAAACAGAAATACCAAAAAATACTAAAGACAACAAGGCAAGACTACTGGACCAATTTTGGTAAAAATCCAGCTACAGAACGATATCTGGGGATAACCACTCAAGATAGAAACAGAATAAGACACCGACAGTTCTGTCAACACTAAAATAAACTGACAGCACCATATCCAGAGGATGGAGAAGCACAGCAGAATATCACCTGAACATGCTCCTCCCAGATGACGACCCCACACAAGACGAGCGACACCACGCTGACCTAAGAGAGAGGATGAGGCAGCCATACATGTGGCAGTGTAACCACACCATTCGCACAAGAAGAAGTCGCGACGGCAATCATCAGGCTTCAAAACCGAAAAGCAGCTGGCGCACACAAAACACTTTCAGAAACATTAAAACAAACAGTAACACAAATCACACCTTTTCTTACTAACGTGTTGAAGGAGACACTACTAACAGGCCGCTGGAAAACTGCTAATGTAGTAATAACCAAGAAATCGCAAGACAAAGAGCCAACAGACCCCAGAACGTGCCAACGGATCTGTCTCTTAAACACCCTCGCCAAGGTACAGGAAAGGCTCCTGTGTGACCGTTTACAATCGACCTAACGCCCCATCAATTCGGTTTCAGGGAAGGTAGATCAAGAGAAGACGCTTTCAGTCACGCACTGACAGTTACAAATAGCATCAGCGACAAATACGTGGCCGCCATAGTAATCGACATAGCCGGGGCTTTTGACAACCTGTGGTGGTCGGCCCTCTTCGCCAAGTTAAGGGAAATGAGGCTATCAGCTACCCTCTACAGTAGAATCCTAGACTACTGCAGAGTGGCGGTGTGGAGGGCTGGTACACCCAAGGTTGTCAAGAGAATAACGAAGGGATGTCCACAGGGCTCGATCTGCGGACCAATATTGTGAGATATCGCAATCGAGCCCTTGCTGAACACCCTGGACAGTGACGACAGTGTAAGAGGTGTGGTGGTGCACGCAGATGGCCTGCTCGTAGTGGTGTCAGCCAACTCGAGACCAGTACTAGAAACAAAATGCACGCAACTGCTTCAGAAAATTAGCAGTTGGTGCAAAGAAAATACACTCCTGGAAATGGAAAACAGAACACATTGACACCGGTGTGTCAGACCCACCATACTTGCTCCGGACACTGCGAGAGGGCTGTACAAGCAATGATCACACGCACGGCACAGCGGACACACCAGGAACCGCGGTGTTGGCCGTCGAATGGCGCTAGCTGCGCAGCATTTGTGCACCGCCGCCGTCAGTGTCAGCCAGTTTGCCGTGGCATACGGAGCTCCATCGCAGTCTTTAACACTGGTAGCATGCCGCGACAGCGTGGACGTGAACCGTATGTGCAGTTGACGGACTTTGAGCGAGGGCGTACAGTCGGCATGCGGGAGGCCGGGTGGACGTACCGCCGAATTGCTCAACACGTGGGGCGTGAGGTCTCCACAGTACATCGATGTTGTCGCCAGTGGTCGGCGGAAGGTGCACGTGCCTGTCGACCTGGGACCGGACCGCAGCGACGCACGGATGCACGCCAAGACCGTAGGATCCTACGCAGTGCCGTAGGGGACCGCATCGCCACTTCCCAGCAAATTAGGGACACTGTTGCTCCTGTGGTATCGGCGAGGACCATTCGCAACCGTCTCCATGAAGCTGGGCTACGGTCCCGCACACCGTTAGGCCGTCTTCCGCTCAAGCCCCAACATCGTGCAGCCCACCTCCAGTGGTGTCGCGACAGGCATGAATGGAGGGACGAATGGAGACATGTCGTCTTCAGCGATGAGAGTCGCTTCTGCCTTGGTGCCAGTGATGGTCGTACGCGTGTTTGGCGCCGTGCAGGTGAGCGCCACAATCAGGACGGCATACGACCGAGGCACACAGGGCCAACACCCGGCATCATGGTGTGGGGAGCGATCTCCTACACTGGCCGTATAACACTGGTGATCGTCGAGGGGACACTGAATAGTGCACGGTACATCCAAACCGTCATCGAACCCATCGTTCTACCATTCCTAGACCGGCAAGAGAACTTGCTGTTCCAACAGGACAATGCACGTCCGCATGTATCCCGTGCCACCCAACGTGCTCTAGAAGGTGTAAGTCAACTACCCTGGCCAGCAAGATCTCCGGATCTGTCCCCCATTGAGCATGTTTGGGACTGGATGAAGCGTCGTCTCACGCGGTCTGCACGTCCAGCACGAACGCTGGTCCAACTGAGGCGCCAGGTGGAAATGGCATGGCAAGCCGTTCCACAGGACTACATCCAGCATCTCTACGATCGTCTCCAGGGGAGAATAGCAGCCTGCATTGCTGCGAAAGGTGGATATACACTATACTAGTGCCGACATTGTGCATGCTCTGTTGCCTGTGTCTATGTGCCTGTGGTTCTGTCCGTGTGATCATGTGATGTATCTGACCCCAGGAATGTGTCAATAAAGTTTCCCCTTCCTGGGACAATGAATTGACGGTGTTCTTATTTCAATTTCCAGGAGTGTAAATTAAAAACAGCTTCGAACAAAACTGCATATTCACTGCTCAGAGGGACACTACAAATGAATTCAATTCTAAAATTAGACAATACAGGTGTACAACGGAAGCAAGCGACACGTCATCTATGACTACATCTTGACAAAAACAGATTTTCAACCATCATAACAAATTGACAATTGACAAAGCTTCCAAAGTTTTGCACGAACTAGGAAGACTCAACACAACTCAGTACAAATTACCTATTAAGACGATAAGGACCTACCACATTGCGATATTTGAATGCACCGTATGCCTCGCTGCAAGTGCTTGGGCTCGCAGACTGAACATACAGACTAACAAGACAATTGCAAGACGAAGTCAACGTAATGTTCTGCTGAAAATGAGCGGAGCCTTCAACCCCACGTCACTAGAGGCACATTGCGTTGTAATGGGGACCTGTCCTATAGATATAACAATACGTTATAGAGCTGCACTTTACTGGCTTAAGAGGGACAGGCTCGATAAAGTCACCGAAATTACGGGAACCAACATTATGAACATAACACAAATGAAACAATAGTTGATTCAAACATGACAGAGAGAGTGGGACGCATTCGACAAGGGTCGCCGAGTATACTATTTTTTTTCCTGACGTACGCGAAAGATTACAACTGAAATATGTCGACCCAAGCTGGAGGACAAGCCATATCGTGACAGCCACGGGCCGTATCCCGTACACTTAAACCGCATGGGGCTAAGTAACGGTGAAGTGTGCGTTTGCGGAGAAACTGGGACACCTGAACATGTCACACTGATACGCAGCGCGCTAGCGCAAGTGGGACCTGTACAGAACGACAATGACATCGCCAGAATAATACGTAATCCCTGTGACTGGAACACAATAAATAGCGTAGCCGATATTGTATCGAACACACTGCATGATGAATACATGCGCCAAAATACGTATGGAAGGAGGCGTAAACAAGCACAAAAACACAACAGACCACATGGGAGGACACAAGCTCTACCACAGATTCCGAAACCGAGGAAGGAACACTAAGTGAACATGACTCAGAAGGGATCAACACGTAAGGGGCCCAAACCAACTACGCATGACACTGCATGCCACAACACAGTCACAAACAACACAACAGGCAGTAACGTAAAATAAACAAACACCGACACCACATACTAAGACTGTAGTAATAGATAAAGTCTCTTGGGGGGAGAAGGCTCGAAGAACTTTTATTCCGAGGCTCCTCCTCCCCAACGACATATTTCATAGCGTTTAAAGTATACTGAACACAAGCAGTAATGTATTGCTCGTCTTATTGTATGCAGACAGAAGTACATTCTCTTCTCTGTTCAAAGCTACAATCAATGAATTTTATATATCAAATGCATTTGCTGCATAAAGTATGTATAAAACTAAGAATGTAATGTATTAAGTTATTTAAGGGATAATGCATTCAAGTAGCAGTGAACTACGTTCTATTTCTACTAACACATTTACAAACACAAGTGTACTTATCGTATAAAGCTAAAATTCATGTATTCCATGTATCAAACGCTCAACCAGTACTCTTTGAGCATTTGATCCGTATAATACCAGGTGTCTCTAAGGTATCACATAGAATATACCACAACTACCAACAATAGGACAAACAAGCAGCTGTTGTATACGATGTAGCGTCCTGACTTGCAACACATCCAGTAATATGCAATACACACAAACACAGTAAACTTACATAAGCCCAAACCATTTCAGATGGGAATAGCTTGATGTTCTACCGAGACCTTCTCACCTGAAAAAGATAGAATTAGGCCATTATCAACCAACATGCTACTTAGACTATATTACACACCAAATACAATATGTCACTTCCCTCTATATATTACAAATTATTTTGACAACACTCATTGTATTACATTTTATTTATTTATTTTTTTTTACATTTGCATTATATAAAGTATATCAAATAGGCAGAAACAAATTATTTAGAACGAACTTAACAATTATTAAGCATTCAGTTGGCTGTAACCTTAGAGAAAGCTTTATATACTATATACTTTATATTGTTCTTTAAAAAAGCATTAAAACTGTATAACAATAATACTGTAACAATGAGGAGTCTTTACTGTTGGATTTAGAAGCGTCTGAGCCACCTTACATTTCAAGGTGGTGGGTTACTCTGTACTGGTAATGAAATAAAAAATAAACAAATAAATAATAGTAATGAGAGATACGCTACAGGCTGGTGCGGCAGCTGTAGTCGTAGGAAAGTTCGACAGGAGCATAAAAGATTAGTTAACAAGTAACAGAGCAAAGAGAAGATTTATTTCACTTGTGTTTCTCAAAACATACAATGACGTAAATGATAATTAAATCGACACCCTAGCTACAAACAGGCGTTGACATACATCATTGGGGTCATGTTGAAAATGTGTGCCCCGACCAGGACTCGAAACTTGGATCTCCTGCTTACATGGCAGACGCTCTATCCATCTGAGCCACCGAGGGCACAGACGATAGTGCGCCTGCAGGGACTTATCCCTTGCACGCTCCCCGTGAGACCCACATTCCCGACATGTCCACATCACTACGTTCGTAGTGCGCCTAATAGATGTTTGCCAATCACACTCATTAATCGTGGCAGATTAATCTACCAAATCCCGTACGAGTTGGGGCATAGCTTGTGAGTTCGCACAAGAAGGTCAATGGCCGGGTAGTCATATTTTAACTATATATGAAGGTAGTATCTGTTCCCGAAAGAACAGATACCATTGATGGCCTTGTAGGTTCTCTAGAATGAAACGAGAATTAAATCGACACCCTAGCTGTAAACATGCATTGATGCACACCATTGGGGACATGTTGAAAATGTGTGCCCTGACCGGTCATCAATGGCCTCTGTGGGTGTGTAACATCGTGTCTGCCAGATCCTGCACGCCCGCAATCGGCATCTCACGGAAATTTGCAATTCCGCTGTTACGACGTCGATGGGATTGTATCGATGTGTGATACCGCGGCTACGTAGTCTAGATTTTATGGCTCAGGCACTGCATTCTCCTCTTACGGGCATCTGCGTCAGTCATGAGAGGTTTTGAAATTGTTGCTCGCTCTGCAGTTCCCAGCTTGGGGAGCTCCCGTCGTCTTGTTTTGGTGCTGTCAGAGGTCGAGACTCTGGCATCCAATTGTGCAGTGATTCTGTCAGCTGTTGTCGTCTTACCTAATGCCACAGTTCCCTTGACTGACTGTCCATCACGGTCACACAACACACACTTTAGTCTGCGTTGCGACGCAGCGGACGCTATTTTTCCACTGTATGCGGTATAAACACAGTCTAACACAAACAGTCACGGCAGTGCTGCTCATATTTGTTATACACTGCGACAGTAGCGCTCCAAATGGACAGAAAGCTACACTGTTGAATACGATATCGGATGAGTGCGAATAGTAAGGTTTTTATTTATTTGTAATGTAGTTTTTTACAATAGGGAGCGTGTACAGTATCATAAAAACCGACGCTAACTAAAAAATGACACCACATTTATCTTTATTTAGTTTCCTTAGCAGTCTGGGAGGTTTGAAACAGTACATTACAAGAAAGTTTATTTACGATTCTCTTGGAACCTACAGATATTTTGTGAAGAATGTCGTTTCCTTCTTAAGACACAAGGACAGACAAAAGAGTCTTCAACATCTCTCGCCTCAGAACAAAAAGTCGCGTAACCAAACTATCCATCTTAGAGATTCTCTACGCGGACGAAGTATGCATGATGGCTAATTCTTGCGAAACTCTTCGAACTTACATAAATCTGCTAAATGCCTCCTGCAGAAGATTTGGCTTAGCCATTAGCATCACTAAGACGCAAGTTCTCAAACAGCCACTTAGAGGTCTTAATGCAGATGACTCCAGTATTGAGATAAATACAAACCCTTGCAAAATGTGTCAGATTTCAAATACCTGGGAAGCCAAATTAGAAGTGACAACAGCCTGACAACGGAAATCGCAGCGCGTATAGCTAGCGCAGCCTCAGCCTTCGGTAAGCTTAATGACCGAGTATGGAAATCACATGATCTCAAACTAAAAACAAAAATTGCAATCTACAAAGCAGTAGTATTATCCACATTACTCTATGCCTCGGAAACCTGGTGCTGTTACAAAGCTGACATTAAGAAACTAGATACATTTCATCTTCGATGTCTGAGATCAATTCTGCGCATCAAATGGGAAGACCGTGTCCCAAACACGGAGATTTTGCGCCGCGTGAAACTGGCTGGTATTGAAGCTTAAATAATGAAACATCTACTGAGATGGAGTGATCACATAGTACGCATGGATGACAGTAAGCTACCTAAAGCGGTGTTCTACTCGCAGCTCTCGTGCGGGAAGAGGAGGAAAGGTGGTCAACACCTGCGATATAAAGACACCATTAAACGCCACCTTGCAGCCTGTGGCATTCCAAGCAACCGTTGGGAGGAGCTAGCATTGCGCCGATCGGAGTGGCGATCAACTGTACATAAGAGCATCGAACAATTCGAGCAAAAGCGTCTAATGAACCTGGATGCTAAAAGAGAACTCCGAAAATCTCAGCTCAAGCCTGTCTACACGTATACTTACAACTCTGCTGGTCAACTTCACTGTGCTTCATGCAACAGGATATTCAAAGCGAAATTGGGATTCACGAGCCACATCCGAGCCTACCACAACAAGGACAGAGAAGGAGTCGCTGTCGCCGGACACGGCGAGGAGGACATCATCAACCTACAGATATTTTGTGAAGAATGTCGTTTCCTTCTTAAGAACAAGAAATGGCTAAAACAGCAGAAAATCTGACCTATTGCAGAAGACGTTATATACCCACTCAACAATATGAAGTATAGTTCGCTACACTTCCTGTCAAATCAGTAAGTGTGGAACATAGGAAACTTATATGGAATGCAATACCTGCATTATTTAATGTACCAGATAGCCAATAATACCGTAACTGAAGGTAAAACCACACAGACGTGAAAATAAAACGTCAAAAATAAAGTCTTTCCCAGGACAAAACAAATCAATTACACAACTGTTGCTACATCTGAGCGAAAAACGGTAAGAATCATCAAAACATTCGCTTTTGAAACAAAAGTAATTGAGGCGCTGAGAACCTGATCTTATGGTGAACCTGCTTTATGATTGCTGTATCCCTACACGATATATATCAAGATATGCAAAAACCTGTCTCATCGATTTCTCTGACGTTCATTTCCACAAGGGCTCAAAGCAAAATTTTCGCTGCCGAAGGAACGCCCACTGGCTGCACTGACGTCCTCTAATTCATAACAAATGGAAGCTCTTGACGGAATGCCCCACCACGACCTGACCTTCCACGGTTACAGCATTCCAGTGTGTAAAATGGACGCTGAGGATTTCAGAACCTTTAAGAATGTTACCGACTTCAGAACCTAACTAAAATTTGATACTGATGGGGAGAACGTACATCTCAGAAACTTTACAAAGATGAAATTTTCAACAGATTGCGATGAACTCCTGTTTAAAGTAGTACATTCTTCTTTGGAGTCATGGGACGCCACCATTTTCTTCAGTTCACATCAGTGGGGACCACAGTATGTCTTTTTCCCACAGTCTCTAGATGCCTTGTTAAACCTAGTGGAAATACTTAGAGGGAGGGCAAATATCAGCCTTGAAACAAAAGGCCTTAAAAACGGCTGGATAAAACTAGAACACGTAGACTTAAGAAAACTACTAAATTTCATGCCTTGATTGAACAGACAGTTTTATGTGAACCTCAAACCAGAGAATATCCTTTATGAAAACAGTTATAACTGGGCCGATGAAGTGTTGGGTAGGTTGCAATTGTGTGAGTGCTGAATATAGTAGCTGTTCCTTATGTTCTGATTCTAGTTTCATATTAATTACAATCAACACAACAGTCAAGAAGACGCTATTACAACTGGTCTAAGCATGAAATTTTTTTGGCTTGATATGAATAATAATAATCCTAAATATTAACTAAAACATCGTAACGTAAAATGAGTACATGATTTTTTATAGGAAATATAAAATATTGAGGCTTGATGAAAAAACAAGTCTCAAACTTGTGATACTGTTAATTTGGATACAGATTTTTTTTTCACAAACATCAATTTTTCTGAAAATTTTGTTTCTGTGATTTGGGTTCTTATGGTTTCCAGTGCCTAAATGACACTTACAAAAACGTTCGTGTATTAGAACGTCGAGCGAAGTGTAACAACGTGCGTATCATTTAACTTCACAGAAATTTGCTACGTTTAAAGGAAAGTGAATATCATAAGTACAGAAATATATGCTTCTCATGCGTGAAACGAGTGTTTATATTGTCTTCCTTTCAGAGGAATAAACTCCTGTCACGCATACATCCGTACATATTTCATCTTGAGTAAGTTGTAGTCGACGTCATTGAAACAGTGAAATTCGGCTGTTTTTATAGTTATCTCGCAGAAATTCGTGTCTCTCGATGATTTACTAATGTTTGGAGCGCAAAAATATAGTAACCACTTCCTTAATTATGTAGAAAATAATTAAAAACAAACATCAATTTTACGGCTCGCCTTCTTGCTGCTAGGAGCGCTAGTGTCGTTCCAACTATAAGGTGGTAACAGCTTTCACAGCAGTGAGTGTCGCGACTGTATACATTAGACTCTGTTGCAGATCTTCCATTCGGTGCCTTCTGAAACGCCAAAGACCTTGGTTACCTCGGTTGCAGAAGTACGCACCATACAAGCAGCAACAGATTATCCACATTCGAATTCACTTAGCATCAGCATAATGCACTCAGAACTACAGGCATATTCTTGTGACCACATACTTGAGCCTTACTGATATCGCACAATGCCATTCCTGGTTAAACACAACAGCACCACCTTCAGGCTTGACTGGCACCTGGATTTTGATTCAAGCATGAATTTCTCATGGTTTTTGGAATATTTCTTCGGACCCCTGTTTATACGAGTTCTCCCACTTCTACCATGTAGTGGTGTGCTCTGCTACCACGCTGCAGAGTGTATTACAAACAGGAATTTGGAGAGATGCTCTACCTATAGATATAGCTCCGATGGGTTTTATGCAACCCGCAATACCGTCAAAAACCATGTGCGCTTTTTTTTTTATTCTGTCTCTCGCTAAGTAAAGTATTAATGTTGCAAAGAAAATAAACAGGACCTTTTTGTAGGAAATTTAATATAATTAAATTTTGTAGTGGATTACGTCTTCGTTGGAGGCCACAGTTATCGAGTTATTCAAGAAAAACTCCTTTGAAAGTCACTTTCGTACGTTTTTATTGAAAAATTCGAAAACTATGGCCTCTAGCGAAAACGTATCCCAGTACAACATTTAACTACTTTAAATTTCTTACAAAAAAGATCCAATTAAATTTTCTGTAGCACTAATAGTTTGCATGTAGCGAGTGAGAATGCTTGGAACTTGAAGGCATTGCAGGTTGCATAAAACACATCGAAAGGTGGACCTGAATCAACCTGTTTTGTCTTTTCTCGTTACGTGTTTTAGTTTTAGAGCAGTCGTCTTTCGTAATCCTACAGGTAGTTAGGAAAAAAACGTATAGAGGGTGACTGAATTCAATGTGTAAAACCTCCGAAGCGATATACATGGCACTGAGACAAGTAATTTAAGATAAAGATGCATGGCGTCACAAACGTCGGGAAAGACCCCAAAAGTGGGTGATAAATGTTGAACCTCGCTGCACAAGCAGCAGTTGAACGTATTGGTCCGTCACACCTGAAACTCCCGAGCCAAGTAAAGTACTCACTTCGGTGTGGCTCTGGGCCCACAAGGGCGATTTTAAGGCATGGAGTCCAGGGTGCGAGTCTTGTATCTTGCAGGCAGCATTTTTTTCGTTACATTACACAGTTATGTGTTTAATTTGAGGTAAGACTTATTAATTTGTTTAGCCGCCTTGCAGTCTCTTCTGATTTATTGCAAAGTACAGTACTGTACAAATAATTTGCAAGTAAATGAGTATAGGCTTCCGAACTGCGTGGTTACCAGTAAATGAACTAATTTTTTTAAGCAAATAATATCTGTAAACACAAAAAAAAGGAACGAAAGCAGAAGAATACAAAATAAAAAGAGCGTTAACTTGGTTACATCGAGGACAATAATTTTGTAACTTCTATGTTTATAACAGATTACATTTACAAACTGTGCTCGAAACTGGCACCGTTTGGTCCAATGCAGATGTTGTATTGCTCAATCAACCCTTTACTCCCAAGCCCAACCGCTTCACGTGTGGCGAGCTATGTCATCTGGTGATGTCACATGTTGAACCTTTCTGCCGTGCGGGATTAGCCGAGCGGTCTGAGGCGCTGCAGTCATGGACTGTGCGGCTGATCCCGGCGGAGGTTCGAGTCCTCCCTCGTGCATGGGTGTGTGTGTTTGTCCTTAGGATAATTTAGGTTAAGTAGTGTATACGCTTAAGGACTGATGACCTTAGCAGATTTCACACACATTAGTTTTTTTTTGGTACACTTCTCATCCATTTTTAGGGTATTTCCCGACATTGGCGACCCCATGCATGCCACGTCAAATTACTTGTCTCAACGTCAAAATGGTTCAAATGGCTCTGAGCACTATGGGACTTAACATCTATGGTCATCAGTCCCCTAGAACTTAGAACTACTTAAACCTAACTAACCTAAGGACATCACACAACACCCAGTCATCACGAGGCAGAGAAAATCCCTGACCCCATGTCTCAACGTCATCTACGTTGTTTCGTGGGCTTTTAAACGTTAGGTGTGAGCGTGATGAGAAATGGTTAACTTCCGATGTTAGCAAACGACAGCGCACTGTGCGCAGTCTGCAGCATACATACGATTTTAAAACTCCACATTCGGCACAGTCAATCAATCATCGATGTCGCTTAACCAGCCACGACATGGCTGGCGGCTGCTTACGCGTAAGCACAGCGCGCTGACCTGCAATGAGTGGCCAGTTTTGAACAGAAAGTCGATCGTGTCGAAGCGGCCTGACAGTTTGACAGCGGCGGCCTCCGGGTGGACAGCGGTCGGCGGTGGTCGGGCTGACCCTCCGCAGCGGCAGCAGACCGCGGCGGGAGCAGCCGCTATCGGCCGCCAGATTCGGAGCGGCTGGCCGCTGCCGGGGTTAGGCCTGTAATCCCGGCGCAGATTGGGCGGCAAGCAGAGTCCCCCGGCCGGCGTCCGCGTGCCTCTAATTACTCTGTAATCCGCCCCCGCCGCCCCCGCCGCCCCCACCGGCTGCAGCCGCAGATAGCCGCCGCCGGGTAATCGACCGGCGCGCAGCCACCGAGCGCCGCCGATCTCGCCAGACACTCGTACAGTCTCCGCCGCGCGGCCAACTTTCCGGCCCAGCGGAGCTCCTTCTTGAGCCGCGGCCCAGCCAGCACGGGGTCCAAGATGTCCATCTAACCACTGGCGCAAGTCGATCCTACATCCTAGGTGTGGAACAACACCGAGCACTACATTACGCAGGATACAACACACATGTACGAGTAATTACTCTTGAATCCATTATGAGAGTGACAGTGATCAATGTGTCACAAATATTTACTATCAAAAACAAACTTGATCACAATTTATTTATTACGGTGACCGGTTTGGATCATTACTGTGGTCATCTCCAGATCTACAAGTCGTATACAAAGCTTTAATTAGAGGTCTACATACATTAAAGAAAATACATAAAGTTATAGAGCTATAAAACGATGAGCCGGCCGTGGTGGCCGAGCTGTTCTCGGCACTACAGTTTGGAGCCACGCGACCGCTACGGTCACAGGTTCGAATCCTGCATCGGGCATGGATGTGTGTGATGTCCTTAGGTTAGTTAGGTTTAAGTAGTTCTAAGTTCTAGAAGACTGATGACCTCAGCAGTTAAGTCCCATAGTGCTCAGAGCCATTTGAACCATTATAAAACGATGAATTACGAATGAGTAGGAACCTCCCTAGTTAAAAGAACATTGCCAAGAAATAAAAATAAATACATACTAAACTCAGATTATTTAACAGCTAATGTCAATTAAGAAGCGGTAAAATATTTAAACATGTAGGATAAATGAAGTTCATTTTGACACTACATGGGTTGCCCTCTCAAGGCCTGTTAGTGAACCATTTGGAACCATTGGTTACCATGGTGAAGTTGGACGCCGTTCCAAAGATGAGGCAGCAGGCTTCTTTCCACTGAAGTTGTTGTAAAGTCGATAGGCAAACTAGTGGTTGCCATGGTGAGGATGAACGCCAGTGCAAAGATGTGGCAGCAGGCTTCTTTCTAATGAAGTTGTTGCGAAATTGGAATGGCAAAGACTGTCACGTCAGACGATGTACTATTGACATGTCTTTACTGAAACGATTTTCAATGAGTAGGCTGTAATAATCCTTAGCTGACATGTATAGTACATGCTGCACAGATACGATTTACTGGTGTAATAAGAGATTTTCATTTACATAGATTACATAATAATTCTTACAGATCAAAACTGTCAAAACGAAGTTCACTTATCCTACATGTTTAAATATTTTTAACGCTTCTTAATTGACAATAGCTGTTAAATAAGCTAAGTTTAGTCTGTGTTGATTTTTATTTCTTGACAATGTTCTTTTAACTAAAAAATATTACATTGTTATTCGACCTATAACCCATTGGTTAGGAATGACATCATTCCGTCAGCCTCCAATATATATAGTAAGACGTGCCCTGGTTTCTCCAGTCGTGATTCTCCAGCAGAAGGAAGTTCTTACTCATTGGTAATTCATCGTTTTATAGCTTTATAATTTTGTGAATTTCTTTAATGTATGTAGCCCTCTAATTAAAGCTTTCTATACGACTTGTAGGTCTGAAGATGACCACAGTAGTGGTCGAAACCGGTAACCGTAATAAATAAATTGTGATCAAGACTGTTTTTGATAGTAAATACACGTACGAGGGCTATTCGTTCATTAAGGTGGATCGTAGCGAAGTGTAAATCACAGAGAAAAAAATTTTTACTCTATAAGATAAAAAAGAAATCGACGCACCGTGAAGGACTTATCCGAATGGGACGGAAATCGGTAGATGCGGTGTATACGTACAGGAAACGAAATGATTGCAATTTTAGAGAAACTGGATGACTTATTCAAGAGAAAAAGTCCCACAAATTGAACAAATCAACAACGCTTTGCTCCACCTCTGGCCCTTATGTAAGCAATTATTCGGCTTGGCCTTGTTTGACAGAGTTGTTGGGCGCTCTCCTACGGGATATCGTGCGAACTTCGGTCCAATCGGTGGGTTAGATTATCAAGATTCAGAGCTGTTTGGAGGCTCCCATCCATAACGCTCCAAGCGCTCTTAATTGTGGAGAGAGCCTGCGACATTTCTGGCTAAGGTAGGGTTTCGCAAACATGAAGACAAACAGTAGAAACTCTCGCAATGTGTAGGCGAGAATTATCTTAGTGAAATGCAAGCTGAGGATGGTTTGCCATGAAGGACAACGAAACAGGGCGTAGAATATTGACGACCTAAGGGGAGGTTTACTATCTTTTGGTTCAAAAAACTCGATTTTTTTAAAATTGCGTTTTTGGATCCATAAAAGTGTTTAGAATCCACTCCTGAAACGGTCTTTCTGAATACGGAACGCAAATGCTTGTTATTCGCGGTTGAACAAAAAAAATGCACCTGCCTGAAATCGGCCTTTTTCACGCACCACTTTTTCTTTCTTTTGGAGAACGAATTATTGTACCGTTGCTTGGGAGGAAACATACAACATTCAAATGAAAGTTTGAACGCGTGTGTTTGGAAATTAGCCCCCAAGCATTTCCATTCTGGTGCGAAGACTGTGGAGATCGCGACTTTCCTGGCAGTGAGCAGCTTCAACGAAAGGTATTCAGTAATTCTGAAGACCATGACAACGATGGACGTCACGCTGGAACTCCATTCGAATGAGATCGCCAAGCATTCGGACGACCACCGAACTCAAGCGCCTGAAAACCGCTTGTCACCGGCCGTACGAGCGGCTCTGGAGTAGCGCAGGATGGCCCACATCGAGCAGAACGCCCCCTATGAGGAACAGGAAGGACCAGTTTAGGGACCCGGAATAGCAGATTGAACGCATGTTGCATAATATTGCATTTATATGTAGTCAAAACTTCAAATGCGTTTTTCTCGAAATAACTTTTTCTTTATCGCGCGTTATGGTAACTTCAAATCTACTGAACCGATGGGCTTGATTCTTTGTTTCCGACGAAGCTAACTAAGTTGTCCAGGAGTTGTACCACTCTTATTCCGATCCATCAAGTATAACTATTTCTACTTGACCGACGAAGTCGAAAAATGGATGACAAAAACCCTATTTTTTTCAAATGGCCGCCGTTTTATTTGATTGAGGCCTTATTACAGATATTTAATTCGTGTCCTCGTGTATGACGCTTTCTAGGTTTGATTAGTGACTCCCATGTTTCTCTTAGTCCTCAACGTGGATCGGCGCTCCGAGCTTACGCAACTTGCCTGAGTTATTCTTTAAGTCCTTTCTGTTACCTGATCCACTGGTGATTGTCTGACCTTTCCCCGTATCCTTCTATGCAATTGAACTGGTTGGTGTGTACTTGCTTCACAAATTTTCCTTGCTTCCTCTTGATACCCAGTGTCGACTAACCCTCCCAGAGTTCAACTGTCCAATTTATTCCTGTATTTCCAATTGTGCTCCCAGTTATTTCCGTACTGTTTCATCATTCTATCGCAATTCATCCAGAACGTATGACCCAGAAATACTGCTTTCAGTCTGCTTTCTACTGACATTGTTTCCGTGCTAGGTCTCTCATAAGTGTCAGCGCCCACCTCTCACCACCTCTTTTAAAGCCCAGTAATTTCCTCAGTATTTTTCACTCTTCTTTCTCTAGTTGTTGTGACCCCTATCTTCCTTAGTGTCATCATCTCAGTCACGTGTAGTACCGCGGTCCTCTTCGTTGCCTTGTTGTGTCTGATCTTTGCGTCTGCATACATATGCTTTCCATTGTACATACACACATCAATAAAAATTTTGCAGCACCCCAGTTCCCAGAACTCCAGAAAATAGATGTGACTGTGGATATTGTATCACAGACACAATCTCTTTGACTGTTCAGGGATGTCACTAAATCCGCCCAAGATGTAAACAACCATGCATGAGCAGCGCCTATTAGACGGAGGGGGTCCGACAGCCGATCATTTCCAGTCATTCCACCAGGAAGTAGGTACACGGCTCGTGTGTCTGTAATTCAACCATGCCTGGACGGTCAATACCGCGGTTCGATCGTGTCCGCACTGGTACTTTGTGCCAGGAAGGGCTCTCAACAAGGGAAGTGTCCAGACGTCTCGAAGTGAACCAAAGCGATGTTGTTCGGACATGGAGGAGATACAAAGAGGCAGGAACTGCCGATGACACGCCTCGCTCAGGTCACCCAAGGACTACTACAGCAGTGGATGACCGCTACCTATGGATAATGGTTCTAGGGAACGCTGACAGCAACGCCACCATGTTGAATGATGCTTTCCGTGCAGCCACAGGACGTCATGTTACAACTCAAACTGTGCGCAATCGGCTGCATGATTTGCAAGTTCACTCCCAATGTCCATGGCGATGTGCATCTTTGCAACCACGACACCATGCAGCGCGTACAGATGGGCCCAACAACATGCCAAATGGACCGCTCAGGTTTGGCATGACGTTCTCTTCACCGATGAGTGTCGCATATGCCTTTAACCAGGCAATCGTCGGAGATGCGGTCAGGCTGAACGCCTTGGCGAGTGCAGCAAGCTGGAAGTTCCCTGCTGTTTTGGGGTGGCATTACATGGGGCCGACGTACGCTGCTGGTGGTCATGGAAGTCGCCGTAACGTCTGTACGATACTTGAATTCCATCCTCCGACTGATAGTGCAACCATATTGGCAGCATACTGGCGAGAAATTCGTCTTCATGGACGAAAATTCGCGCCCCCATCGTGCACATCTTATGAATGACTAGAGTGAGCAGCATGTTGTTCAGACATGAACCCTATCGAGCATGCTTGGGATACATTGAAAAGGGCGATTTATCTAAGACGTGACCTACCAACCACTCTGAAGTATCTACGCCGAATCGCCATTGAGAAGTGGGACAAATGGACCAACAGTGCCTTGATGAACTTGTATGGAACATGTCTGATCAACAACTGTGTAAGCTATAAATAACTTTAGTTTAATGTTGTAAGCTTATCACAGAAATGCACTCATTTACATAGTTTACGATGCGACAATGTTACGACAGTTGTCAAACGAACTCATCTCGTCCTCAGAAAGTGAAATAATCCTGAAACACAACAATGGTAAATTTTAACTAGAAGTTTCTTTACAAAATTATTCTTACAACTACGTCATGATGTTGGCAATTACTACAATAAATCATCCGATTCCGGTTCAAGGTTCAGTACTATTACGATGACAATCAAGTCTACGGAGGATGGTTAGTTTTATGACAAGTTGAGCAAAAGATTTTCCAAGGTCGCTCTAGTATACAGTGGACACAAGCTGGTGAACCAACAAGTTTACGCCTCTACACGTGGTATTTACCTTAGCTGCGATGAGATGTCATCTGCATGGCTGCTCTCGCCCACTGAAATTCCTATAAAATCTAATTAAGAGGTTGCTGTTTTTTTTTTTTTCAGCAGAAATTTCCCCCGTGTTTCTTGTGATGCGAGGAAACATGCACATCCCTAGTCTTGGAATACGGCGATATGAACGCTCATGGTATGAGCAGCATGCATGTTAAAATGCTCTCTCAGTCCTTGCAAGGACAATTAACCAACTGGCAGGTTCGTTTCTCCACGGTGGGAGCTCAATGATGCTACACCTAATATCTAGCTGAGTGCCAGCCGCAGTGAACGCAGTATTCACTCAAATTTCTCCTCTGTGTCATACAGAGCATTATGCACTCCATTCTGCACTTGACGCCAGTTCAGAGAAGAGTCCCCAAAATCTGGTTCTCATCTTTCTCATAGCCAAACTATCTCTCCACCTGGGTTCTTTCATTCTTCAGCTTTTTTTCGACCAATAGGAGCGTTCCTCTTATTTTGTGGAAACTCTCTACCAATCACAAGGGCCCTACCATTGAACTGCATCAAAATCTCGGACTTTACTCTTTCCTAGTTGTTTCCGCCAATATGACGTTTCGTGCCATCTCACATATGTACCATTTGCTGTTCACATGATCAACTGCATCACTGGTTTTGTTCGTATCCATTTGGAATTCCGAAACATCGTTTTCTATAGCTTCTTTCTGGCCTCCTTCTGGTGGCCCATCACTCACTCTGCTGTATGCATCACCTGTCCAGTCGTTGACTCCCGCCACGGGAGGCCCCCCTTAAGAGTTTTCCGTAGTGCCTCCTGTTTGTGGATAATATGCCACTACGAATACAGGCATGTATAAATACAAGAGGATGCGCTGCTGGGTATTAGAGGTACCGGTGAGTACAGCAATCTGGACCACCACCTCTGAAGGTCTCGCTGTGTGGTTGTACAAGATGCAGAGTGTGGTTTTCATGAGCAATAAAAACGGCGGAAATTATGTTTATGTTGATCTCTATTCCAATTTTCTGTACAGGTTCTGGAATTCTCTGAACTGAGTTGAAGGGAAAATTTTTTGTATGTGTGTATTACTTCTTCACTACTAACTATGTTCGCAACAGATTTCGCATACGTCTGGTAATACAGAAGGTTGCCTTCATCTCCTACATCGCCTCTATTGTTACCTTATTGTCCCTGTTTCGTTCTTTTATAGATTCTTCCAGGGACTGAAATTTATCCACCTTTTTCATAGTGTGTTCCTGTGTTTTCCATTCCCCAGTAGTGCGCAGTTTCTTTATCTTATTGTAGGCGATCCATAGTCCCATCTTTTTCCTGCCTTGCTCAAGTGGCACAGTTGTTCTTTTGCTCCTTCTTCTGTCTCTCTATAGCAGAATAGTGAAATTATAAACAGATCTGGAATCTATGTTAGTACATTTGATATAAAATATTATCAGAAGCTAAGGAAATAGTGAAATAAATACCCTGACAGGATAGAGAAATACATACAAATAACATGAATTTGTTTACCACTTTTTTAGTTTCAGATGTTTCCAGATGATTGTCCAGTTGCCAGAAAGACCTAACAGAAAAAAATAATAGGTTTTCTGATAGAATTGCATGCAACAGAAATGATCAGGGCGGAACTGTGAATGTTAGAAATTAAGAAGTTCGAAATACGAACTCTGATTATCGTGGCAGAGGTAGTAGAAGAGGACGTCGACAGCTACCACGTTTTCAACGTTTTGACAAGCGCAGAATGCAAGTCAATGTGAAACTAAGGTTACTTCAACTAATATGCCACATGAGGGAAACTATTTCCCGTCTTCAGGGAACTGTGACTTACCAGGTACATACAGTAACACAGCTAGTAATTGATAAACAGACCAAAGTAGTAATTCGACACATGCACACTACTGACGGGGGTGATATTTGCGTAGCAACTACAAGTATTGATAATTTATTCAGCCATACTAATTACACTACTGGCCATTAAAATCGATACACCATGAAGATGACGTGCTAGAGACACGAAATTTAACCGACAGGAAGAAGATGCTGTGATATGCAAATGATTAGCTTATCAGAGCATTCACACAAGGTTGGCACCGGTGGCGACACCTACAGCGTGCTGATATGAGGAAAGTTTCCAACCGATTTCTCATACAAAAACAGCAGTTGACCGGCCTTGCCTGGTAAAACGTTGTTGTGATGCCTCGTGTAAGGAGGAGAAATGTGCACAATCACGTTTACGACTTTGATAAAGGTCGGATTGTAGACTCTCGCGATTGCGGTTTATCGTATCGCGATATTGCTGCTCGCGTTGATCGAGATCCAATGACTGTTAGCAGAATATGTAATCGTTGGGTTCAGGAGGGTAATACGGAACGCCGTGCTGGATCCCAACGGCCTCGTATCACTAGCGGTCGAGGTGACAGGCATCTTATCCGCATGGCTGTAACGGATCGTGCAGACACGTCTCTATCCCTGAGTTAACAGATGGGGACGTTTGCAAGACAACAACCATCTGCACGAACAGCTCGACGACGTTTGCAGCAGCATGGACTATCAGCTCGGAGACCATGGCTGCGGTTACCCTTGACGCTGCATCACAGACAGGAGCGCCTGTGATGGTGTTCTCAAAGACGAACCTGGGTGCACGAATGGCAAAACGTCATTTTTTCGGATGAATCCATGTTCTGTTTACAGCATCATGATGGTCGCATCTGTGTTTGGCGACATCGCGGTGAACGCACATTGGAAGCGTGTATTCGTCGTCGCCATACTGGCGTATCACCCAGCTTGATGGTATGGGGTGCCATTGGTTACATGTCTCGGTCACCTCTTGTTCGCGTTGACGGCACTTTGAACAGTGGACGTTACACTTCAAATGTGTTACGACCCGTGGCTCTACCCTTCATTCGATCCCTGCGAAACCCTACAGCAGGATAGTACACGATCGCATGTTGGAGGTCCTGTTCTGGATACAGAAAATGTTCGACTGCTGCCCTGGCCAGCACATTCTCCAGATCTCTCACCAATTGAAAATGTCTGGTCAATAGTGGCCGAGCAACTGGCTCGTCACAATACGCCAGTCACTACTCTTGATGAACTGTGGTATCGTGTTGAAGCTGTATGGGCAGCTGCACCTGTACACGCCATCCATGCTCTTTTTGACTCAAGGCCTTTATTACGGGCAGAGATGGTTGTTCTGGGTACTGATTTCTCAGGATCTATGCACCCAAATTGCGTGAAAATGTAATCACATGTCAGTTCTAGTATAATACACTCCTGGAAATGGAAAAAAGAACACATTGACACCGGTGTGTCAGACCCACCGTACTTGCTCCGGACACTGCGAGAGGGCTGTACAAGCAATGATCACACGCACGGCACAGCGGACACACCAGGAACCGCGGTGTTGGCCGTTGAATGGCGCTAGCTGCGCAGCATTTGTGCACCGCCGCCGTCAGTGTCAGCCAGTTTGCCGTGGCATACGGAGCTCCATCGCAGTCTTTAACACTGGTAGCATGCCGCGACAGCGTGGACGTGAACCGTATGTGCAGTTGACGGACTTTGAGCGAGGGCGTATAGTGGGCATGCGGGAGGCCGGGTGGACGTACCGCCGAATTGCTCAACACGTGGGGCGTGAGGTCTCCACAGTACATCGATGTTGTCGCCAGTGGTCGGCGGAAGGTGCACGTGCCCGTCGACCTGGGACCGGACCGCAGCGACGCACGGATGCACGCCAAGACCGTAGGATCCTACGCAGTGCCGTAGGGGACCGCACCGCCACTTCCCAGCAAATTAGGGACACTGTTGCTCCTGGGGTATCGGCGAGGACCATTCGCAACCGTCTCCATGAAGCTGGGCTACGGTCCCGCACACCGTTAGGTCGTCTTCCGCTCACGCCCCAACATCGTGCAGCCCGCCTCCAGTGGTGTCGCGACAGGCGTGAATGGAGGGACGAATGGAGACGTGTCGTCTTCAGCGATGAGAGTCGCTTCTGCCTTGGTGCCAATGATGGTCGTATGCGTGTTTGGCGCCGTGCAGGTGAGCGCCACAATCAGGACTGCATACGACCGAAGCACACAGGGCCAACACCCGGCATCATGGTGTGGGGAGTGATCTCCTACACTGGCCGTACACCACTGGTGATCGTCGAGGGGACACTGAATAGTGCACGGTACATCCAAACCGTCATCGAACCCATCGTTCTACCATTCCTAGACCGGCAAGGGAACTTGCTGTTCCAACAGGACAATGCACGTCCGCATGTATCCCGTGCCACCCAACGTGCTCTAGAAGGTGTAAGTCAACTACCCTGGCCAGCAAGATCTCCGGATCTGTCCCCCATTGAGCATGTTTGGGACTGGATGAAGCGTCGTCTCACGCGGTCTGCACGTCCAGCACGAACGCTGGTCCAACTGAGGCGCCAGGTGGAAATGGCATGGCAAGCCGTTCCACAGGACTACATCCAGCATCTCTACGATCGTCTCCATGGGAGAATAGCAGCCTGCATTGCTGCGAAAGGTGGATATACACTGTACTAGTGCCGACATTGTGCATGCTCTGTTGCCTGTGTCTATGTGCCTGTGGTTCTGTCAGTGTGATCATGTGATGTATCTGACCCCAGGAATGTGTCAATAAAGTTTCCCCTTCCTGGGACAATGAATTCACGGTGTTCTTATTTCAATTTCCAGTTGTGTATATTTGTCCAATGAATACCCGTTTATCATCTGCATTTCGTCTTGGTGTAACAATTTTAATGACCAGTAGTGTATTTAATTTTCAGTGTTTTGGACACACGAGAAAAGTGGGATAAGGTCGAAAAATATAACATTACACATTGCATGAAAGAGACTAGTAGCTCATTTGTAACAGTAACGAAGATGGAGGAAATGCTTAGATTTATGATGGTGGTGAAAGTCCGACAAATTCAGTGCCGCAAAATCTTGAGAAGGAAGAGTTGGTAGATGATGGAAGTAGTAAGTATAATATGGTTGCGGAACCTATGGGCTGTGTTAGCTTGTCAAAAGAAGTAGAGGAAAATGATGATTTATATAGAAATACTGTGAACGAATACAATTTCTCAAAGGGTTTAGTTGATGTGGAGCATATGAAGGCAGAAGAAGTAATCAGATGCTTTGATTTTAAACTGGTGGACAGGTTAGAAAAGAAGGTGCAAATGTGAATACTGATAACCCTGTAGATCTAAGTTAAATGTACTCGTAATTCCAACTGAAAGAGAGTGTTTCGGCTGGAGGCAGACTGAGAAAGATTTAGTCGGTGATTTCATAAGGCCTCTCTACAAAGTAAAATAAGCCACGCTATTATAGAGTTAGTATTTCAGGAAGAACAGCACTTTGCGTTCTTGATAGTGGCAGTGAATTGAGTACATTGTGCCAAGTATTCTTTCTCAGGAACGAGTGAGCTGTAATAGGAGGAACTGGTTTATGAATAGTGACTGTACTGAAAAAATATCTAGATTAGTAAAAGAAGAAACTTTCATACCAAATGATGTAACAGACGTAATTGTAGATAACCCTTATTTAATTGTGCCAGATTTAAATGTGGCTATGTTAATTAGCAGTGAGTTCTTATTACCTACCAAGAAAAAATTGACTTTTCTGAGAGTCAAGTAGTGCTAACTTCGTCAAACTCTGATGTAATTAGTATGACCTTCATGAAAGACATATTGAAAGACAATGAAATATGGGAAGTAGCCATTAGAGTAATGAAAAATTGGAGAGTACTTGGAGGAAGATTAAAAATTTATGTATACATAAAAAGAAGCATTGAGAATAATAGCTAAGGCACAAGCAAATGTTTACAGGTATGAGTATCCAAAAAATAAGAAAGTTTTGGGAGTTAGAAAAATAATGGACTTGAAGAAATGTATAGATAATAGCAATTAAAACTATGTAAGGCATGTGCCACTCTTTGGCGAACTTGCATTTGACATAAAATCGGCTCTGAAGGTGCATATGTTTTATGATTAAACATTTAAGTTACGACTAATAACCATTGTCGTAACAATTATCACTCTCAAAACTCTTATACAACATTTATAAAAAATTATTGTGACCAAGAAACAGGATGTAAAATGAATCTTGAGAGATTAATGCTAAAATTAACTTAAATAAAGCGCATGTGTTCTAAAAACATTTGTATCATTTAAATCGAAATTACTAACTGTAAATCTCCACAATTATAATTTGCTTGCGATTACGTAAATAGTCTTGGTTTGTGTGCTGGGCGAGTTTTACTGGTGTGTATTTAATATGGCGGGTGATGGTTGGTTCTTCATGTCTTAGTGTCGATGGAAAAGAATTCTGCGCATCATTTTGCCCGCCGCCGCTATCATGTCTGTAGCTGCAGCGTCCAGCATTTCCGTCCAGATAAAGAACTGGAAATCATGCTGCCTTTGTAAGGCTGCCTATTACCTCTTCCTAGGGGACCCTGGGGAGGAGAGAGAGACGGGCTGTCTTTCAGGGAAAGGAAAAACTATAGTCTTATCAGGTGTTTTCCTTTCAAGAAAATGATTTGAAAGTCGCTATTACACAGGTTTTTGACAGGGCCGGAATTGGAACTTTATCACTACTTATAAGTCGCCATTCGCGTTCCAAAATATCAAAAGTAGTTCATACCTACAGGTCTAGCCCCTGACCCCCTCCCCCTGCCCCCCCCCCCCCGTCCTCGTCCACATTTACAGACTATCGTATGGGTCTTATAGACACAAATTTAGCACCCATAATTCATAGACAGTCAGATGCGCACTTTCACACGCATCACAAGCCTTTCTGCAAGTGTTCTCTCTCTTCCATTTTCTTGCTCGCGACGCAGCACTATGAGGTTACTCTAGCAATGCGATGCTGAAACTCAGTGTCGTTCCTCACGCTATCCCCATTTATCCAAATTTGTTTTCCTTCTATTGTATTAACATTGAGGTATATACAGTCAGCTTATAGTAAACAAACGTTGTAATGCCCTTAAAACAAGTAATAATCGCTTTACACTTCCATCTTCATTTAGAGGGTACCATGTGGAAATTGACAAACACGGACAATAATATGGTCAGATGAAGTGATTTAAGAAATGCAGTTTATTAAAAAATAGGAAATGTAATAAACACTTATTTTGTAAAGGTTATATCGATTAGAGTAGCTGTGGGTAAAGAATGACTTTGGTAGTAAATTCTTATTCTAATCTACTCACGCAAAGCTACAAACTCACTGGGGCTGCTCAGCTTTGCGAAATAAAGAAACTAATAATACAATGAGAACTAGCGATAGATGACAAAATAAAATACCAATAAGGATACATGAAAAGATATGTGTAGGTTAGAGTCATAGCTCACATGATCCAAAATAATGAAAATTGAGATGCCGACATATTCTCATATAGCTTTATGCATAGAACATAATTCACGAAACATTTATTCACATTTGGCACAAGATCCTTGAGAAAACCGGTGTTAAACTTCATGGTTAGTTTCAAAAGTCTCATGATCCGCGGGATCTTGTGAGTTTTGTCCCGTACCTCATCTTGACCAATCATCGATTAGCTCACCTGGCGCCATTTTCTTATGTAGTAGTAAATATTGATGCCAGTGGAGTGTTTTTTCTGTTCTATTCAGTTATTTTGGGGAATATAATTCAATATAGTGGTTGTAATAAAACGTATTTGTGACACAAGTCATGGAAGAAAAAGTGTTGCACATCGAGTCGCAACACGATAGTTCCCGCGAAACCAACATCGTCCAAACAGCTCAGTACCAAAACTCACAAGATCCAAAATGGGGATTGTCAAAACTTACATGTTCCATAGCTCATTTACAATACTCACATGATCCATAATATAACCTTAAATTATTATAATTTCTCAATAAGCAAACATAATCTCAAATATACATAATGATTTATAGCCGTTGTTCTTGCACTAATGTCAATATATAGGACATGCGCATGACGCATGTAAAACACGTTTTTAGTCATTTGTGAAAATTTATGTTTTTGGAGCATGTGAGTTATGCTTCTAACGTACTCATATGTAGAAATTTTGTAAAGAACAGATTTCATGAATCAGGTCCTGCAGTAAAATAACGAATGAGGTTGACAATAATAGCATATCGCAATTTGAGAATGATGTACTGTCAATAATAGCACTACGAAAAGAAATAATAGTATTGGAACAGTAACATTTTTTTTGTTAACATCTGTTATAAATAAGTAAATAAACATAAAGAGAAAGCAGATTTTAAAATTTATTTTGTCCTATCTTAGGATAGTGAGAGAGAATATCTGGAGTTACGTTATCTGTTGTCAAGGACATGGAGGCCTCATGTATCTGCAGCCTTCAACCTCTTTGGAAAAAGTGGCAAGAAAGCCAAAGTGACTCCTCCCGTTTCCCTTATAATAAAACAAAGCGGTGAGAAGGACGCTTACCGAAGTGGCTTTATCCCTCCACCAAAAGTTAAGAGTGGATGAAAGGTCGATACGGCTCTCTTCAAAGTGCCTCCATTCGATGAAGAAGTAAATGAGTGCTACAGTTTGTAATGTGAAGCGTGTGTTGTTTCGTGTTTTCAAGAAAACTTGAATGAATTGCAGAAATAGTACATGTGTGTGTGACGTTTTGTTGACATACTGATTTGTTAGACTTTCATTTATCGCTGTAGTTTCTGACTCCTCTATATCATACACAAAGTGTTAGAACATTTTATTTCAGTTTCAGCAAGCTGAGTTGTGGATTTATGGACAGGAGATTATGAGTACCACACTTTCTGGCTGTCCCCATAAATAATTTTCAGGATCTTGTTAAACGCTGTGGTATTTAACAATCACACAAACACTGTAACTATTAATAATTAAAAGGCAACAAACCGGACGAACAGCAATATTATTTAAAACTTGCCGCTCCGCAACGTAGGTGTTACGAATAACGACAATTATACAGTGACATGCAAAGCAATTGCAGACCATTTGATTGTACCGTGTCATACAGAACAGAATTATGTATGACCTAGATTAGTATATCTCAGTGAATGTAGAAATATGTTTAGCTGTGTATGATGGTAGAGAAAATGAAGACATCATTTTATGTGCATCTTATTCAGCATATGTCCTCCTCACGCCACTGCAGTTGTAGGCAGGGCCGTCAAGCGGTGAAAGGGGGGAGGGTAGTCAGTACCGCAGCCCAGGATGGCAGATTATTGGGGGTGACAAAATCATAAATATTAATATGGTTCCAGAAGGACGAATGAAAGAAGACAATGAAACGTCCTGGCAGATTAAAACTGTGTGATGGATCGAGACTCGAACTCGAGACCTTTATCTTTCCCGAGCTAGTACTCTACCGACAGAGCTATTCGAGCATCACTCACGAGCCCTCCTCACAGCTTCACTACCACCAGTACCTCGTCTCCTACCTACCAAACTTCACACAAGTCCTCCTGCGAAGCACTTGCACGAAAAAGGCGAAGGTCCTTTAATCTGCCAGAAAGTTTCATATCTGCATTCTAATCCGCTGCAGAGTGAAAGTTTCTTTCTGGAAGACAATGAAAGTTTTGTACAAAAGAAGAAGTGTGAGAACTAGTTGGAAATACAATCATTCGTAAAATCTAGTGTCTCACTTGAAATAGTCTGCGGTATTGTGAAATGGATTACAAAGGTAGCGTTGGGACTGGTCGCCTTGCATGCTCTTTCAAAATAGCAAAGAATCCAGCTGATGGTGTTAGCAGCTCTATTTCTGTCTTGCGCCTACATAACATCTGAAATGTACCTATGTCAGCCTTTAAGCCCCTACAGAAGTGAAATATTTTATAATAAAGAAATGAGGATAAATATCAGTATGTGATGGCCTAACTATTCCTTAAATACCTATAGGAGTATCGCTGAGAAAAACACTTTGTAGTAAGTAGAGAAAAAAAGAAGTAAATTATGCACTCCTCGTCGTATGCCATAATCTTCTGGATCCATACTGAGAAGCCCTGCTAAACCCGCAGGACAGGACAGATAGTATAAATTGTGGAAAAGGGGAAAAAATAAGGGGCTGTCTGTTACACTCGAACATACAACTTTATTATTTGATAAAGCATTACAAGAGCCCAAAAAAATTTCTTTTTAACACATAGCTTTAATCTTTGGGGCTTAATTACCAGCCGAAAGCCAATAACTTAAAACGCAAGCATAATCAGAAATTTAAAAGGCAAGGCTTATCTTCAAACAGTTCTTTAGTTGGGCAGAAGTAAAGGAGTTAAATTCAAATCAGCTGAAGGCCTAACACTTAAAACTCCATAACATTAATATTTTTTAATACCAAAGGCTTTATGTGAAACAGTTCTTTAACTTAAGCTGAAGGCCTTAAGAGCAAACAACTCAGAATCGCCTGAAGGCCCAAGACTTAAAATTCAACAACATTAAACTTTTTAAAAGGCCAAAGGGGTTATGTGAAACAGTACTTCAAACTAGGCTGAAGGACTTAAGAGCAAAACAACTCTAATTTTAAAAAAATCGGCTAGAAGCCATACAAGTACAGACAACAAAAACAAATTAAGAAAAGAGGGCAGTACACCCTAGGGCGCTCAGATTTTCGAGGGTCGGCCTGTAATTCAAACACTAACGCTCGCTTAGGTGAGACAGGCAGTCGGGCCAACCATTCACGATCCGACGACAACCCAACCGACCGACAGTCAGCGGACCCACCGACAAGATAAATTCCACTTTACCCGACCAGGGCACAACAGGGAGTTCAACGGAACACCGTAGAAGATATTGGCGCCCGCACGGAGCTGTTAAACTACACACCATGCTGGACAGCAACAACACGATGAGGAAACTACACTGCCTGAAATTATGTCAACGGCTATGGCAGGTAACCGGAACGTTAACGGCCGCAAGGCACAAGATTCCGCTGGTGCACTTCAACTCAAATAACCAAATACAGTGAAACTCCACCGGAGGATGGCTAGAATTTTCCATCTTGAAAACCACGCTGTTGCTCGCGGAAATATCCCAACAGCCGACAACGAACTCCAAACGACACACTGTGAACAATCTTGACTTGCTGATAGGTTAAATCAGACTCAACTTTTATGTCCAGTGTCGGTGAGCCACCGACCTAGTAGCAATGGGAACAGCGCCACACACTCCGACACCGCGCAGAGACCGCCAGCGAGCCCCGGCCAGACTTATGCCCCGCCGAGAATTGCTCGCTTCTCCACGCCCAGGCCCGGAAACGGTGAAAGGACCAAGTACATGTCGGCGGATGAGTCGACCAACCGAACGACCGACCAACGGTCCCCCTGCTCCAATCTCCCTCCGTCGGACAGTTCATGTGTGTCGCCAGCGGTCGGCGAGCACTGGCTGCCGGCGCCTCAGCGGCGCTCCGTCCCCGACTTCACTGCTGCTGCGTGCCGACTGCACTGCTCGTCCGTCTCCGAAATGACAACCAGACACACGACGACCCGGAAATACTATCGGTCGCTTCAGAGACGGTACGACAGTGCACTTATCAATAGGCGCTGCTGCTGCCGCTCACGGGCAAATAAGGCAGGAAGTTAGTGACAACAGTAAATGGAAAAGAAAACGAGGCGGCAGTACCGTAACAGAAGATGACAAACAATAAATGGGATAAACGCGAGCCGTGCAGAGCTCACATACGTTGTGATTAAGAGGTGTTACACGTGGACAGGTGCATTACATCCACCTCCCACCACTTTCTCTCCTTTGGATCTGCCGCTAATGTCATTTACATTGCTCTTCTTCTTTTCATGGTCCTCTTAATTAATTTTTTCCTCCTTGTCTGTAACTTTTTTCAAGTTTTCCCTCATTCGTTTTTTGTTCTCGGTGTTCAAGCCGTAATCAATAAATGTTAATATTTGAAATATTACGAAAAACCTGTCAAACAGTGTTTCGGACCAACTTTGATTCCATAACGAACCGTTATACATAGAAACTGTGGAGTATTATAAGGGAGGAGTGGAACAAAGAAATGAGAATCGGACAGATTGCTGTGCTCCTATTCTTCCTTACAATCTTTTGGAGTTGAATCATTTGAAATGCAGTGGACGAACTGATTATCCAGGTCCATAGTATTTCACACTCTTTGCGTTCCAACAACATTGCTTGCCATATAAGTAGTATTTTTCACTACAATAACTGAATTATCTTTCGAAAGTGCTAGTTAGGAGATATGAATCAAGGTCGTGGCATGTCGGACAGCACGCCTTCTCGATATTCGACCTTTTCCATTTATGTACTACGGACACACTAAATATACACTGGCGGCATGTGTTTTTTCCAACGAGTAAAGCGTTGGTGTTATATGCAAGTCACCCGCTGTCCTATGACCCTCTACTTCGTGCAACAGAAGCGATGACGATAACATAGACAACGTAGTACTCAGCAGCGCCGATTGCTACATGTCTCCCACCGCAATCCTTCCTCTGCTCAGGCAACACGAAAAAGTGAACGTAATTTAATCATATACTCTGCAAGTGACATAAATTAATTTTGGTGCAAAACGTACTATACAGCAAACGATTCACACCTCTTTCACTGACTGTGCCCTATACCTGGATCTGATCTTAAAGACGTATTCGCGTCAAAAAGACGCGAGTAAGTGTGATATGTTGGCTATGGCTGAAAATGCAAGGGGTGGGTGGTTGTGAAGCGCTTGAAAATTCAGCAAAATCTATGAAAGGCAATTTTTTGTACCGGTATCAGCGGATTCCTGTCCTATTCAACTAACACATAGAGCGTGGAACGTGAAATCTAAAAGTGATAACCCAAAAGTCACTTCAATGGCATAGCTTTGTTTTAAATCTGATTTATCCACTGTTGCACAGTTGTGGACACTCAAGTGAAGACGTACCATCTTACACGCACTATAACACAACACGCTTTGACTTCAAGTGATAATATAGGTGGGCAAATATTAAAAATTCAGGCCTCTTCAAACGTGAGCACTGTTATGGTATCACGTACCTATAGCACCCCATGGTGTGCCGAGATTGGTAAAGGAATGGCAAGTTTCCGCCTGACGTCTGTAGCAGTCGCGTGGGATCTGGCGGACCCAGTGGTACACATCTGCTGAGCGTCCTCTTACAGCTGTTGATAAAATATCGATATACCGACATATTCCCAAAAAATAGCGGTGATACATTTTCCCGATATTCGATATCAAAATGGCAATGTCGAGTGCAGATATTTTTATTTTACACTACTGGCCATTAAAATTGCTACACCAAGAAGAAATGCAGATGATAAACGTGGATTCATTGGACGAATATATTATACTAGAACTGACATGTGATTACATTTTCACGCAATTTGGGTGCATAGATCCTGAGAAATCAGTACCCAGAACAACCACCTCTGGCCGTAATAACGGCCTTGATACGCCTGGGCATTGAGTCAAACAGAGCTTGGATGGCGTGTACAGGTACAACTGCCCATGCAGCTTCAACACGATACCACCGTTCATCAAGAGTAGTGACTGGTGTATTGTGACGAGCCATTTGCTCGGCCACCATTGACCAGACATTCTCAGTTGGTGAGAGATCTGGATAATGTGCTGGCCAGGGCAGCAGTCGAACATTTTCTGTATCCAGAAAGGCCCATACAGGACCTACAACAGGCGGTCGTGCATTATCCTGCTGAAATATAGGATTTCGCAGGGATCGAATGAAGGGTAGAGCCACGGGTCGTAACACATCTGAAATGTAACGTCCACTGTTCAAAGTGGCATCAATGCGAACAAGAGGTGACCGAGACGTGTAACCAATGGCACCTCATACCATCACGCCGGGTGATACGCCGATATGGCGATGACGAATACACGCTTCAAATGTGCGTTCACCGCGATGTCGCCAAACACGGATACGACCATCATGATGCTGAAAACAGAACCTGGATTCATCCGAAAAAATGACGTTTTGCCATTCGTTCACCCAGGTTCGTCGTTGAGTACACCATCGCAGGCGCTCCTGTCTGTGATGCAGCGTCAAGGGTTACCGCAGCATGGTCTACGAGCTGATAGTCCATGCTGCTTCAAACGTCGTCGAACTGTTCGTGCAGATGGTTGTTATCTTGCAAACGTCCCCATCTGTTGATTCAGGGATCGAGACGTGGCTGCACGATCCGTTACAGCCATGAGGATGAGATGTCTGTCATCTCGACTGCTAGTGATACGAGGCCGTTGGGATCCAGCACGACGTTCGTATAACCCTCCTGAACCCACCGATTCCATATTCTGCTAACAGTCATCGGATCTCGACCAACGCGAGCAGCAATGTCGCGAAACGATAAACCGCAATCGCGATAGGCTACAATCCGACCTTTATCAAAGTCGGAAACGTGATGGTACGCATTTCTCATACTTACACGAAGCATCACAACAACGTTTCACCAGGCAACGCCGGTCAACTGCTGTTATATGTGTATGAGAAATCGGTTGGAAACTTTCGTCATGTCAGTACGTTGTAGGTTTCGTCACCGTTGCCAACCTTGTGTGAATGTCCTGAAAACCTAATCATTTGCATATCACAGCATCTTCTTCTTGCCAGTTAAATTTCGCGTCTGTAGCACGTCATCTTCGTGGTGTAGCAATTTTAATGGCCAGTAGTGTATGTTACATTTTTTCAGAATTCTCGGCAAATATTTGGTGCTGTTCTTTTGAAATTTTAGAAGAACAGATTTTTACTTTACAGTGTGAAGGAGTTTGACTACTTCTTGAGGTTTCATTACGTCCTATCCTTGTCTTTGAATGTGTGAAGCAAGCATAGGTGGCGCAGAAGAAGAAGTCCGATTGTACTGGGGCCGTGGGGGAGGTGACAGTGTGAATGAAATAACAAAATTTCCGGTGTGAAGAAATACTACACCAGCTGCATTAAAAACAATTTTTAACGCAAGTAGTGTGCTAATTCTTCACATCGCCATACTTCAAAAACAGTTGCTGAAAATGGTGAACAAAAATCTGAATGACAAGTTTGGCCTTTGCGGTGGGCGGAGAAGTGCGAGGGCGAATGCTGACGCAGTCAGCGCGCGGCAGTACATCTACATCTACATCTACATCTACATTTATACTGCGCAAGCCACCCAACGGTGTGTGGCGGAGGGCACTTAACGTGCCACCGTCATTACCTTCCTTTCCCGTTCCAGTCGCGTATGGTTCGCGGGAAGAACGACTGCCGGAAAGCCTCCTTGCGCGCTCGAATCTCTCTAATTTTACATTCGTGATCTTCTCGTGAGGTATAAGTAGGGGGAAGCAATATATTCGATGCCTCATCCAAAAACGCACCTTCTCGAAACCTGGACAGCAAGCTACACCGCGATGCAGAGCGCCTCCCTTGCAGAGTCTGCCACTTGAGTTTGCTAAACATCTCCGTAACGCTATCACGCTTACCAAATAACCCTGTGACGAAAGGCGCCGCTCTTCTTTGGATCTTCTCTATCTCCCCTGTCAACCCGACCTGGTACGGATCCCACACTGATGAGCAATACTCAAGTATAGGTCGAACGAGTGTTTTGTAAGCCACCTCCTTTGTTGATGGACTACATTTTCTACGGACTCTCCCAACGAATCTCAACCTGGCACCCGCCTTACCAACAATTAATTTTATATGATCATTCCACTTCAAATCGTTCCGTACGCATACTCCCACATATTTCACAGAAGTAACTGCTACCAGTGTTTGTTCCGCTATCATATAATCATACAATAAAGGACCCTTCTTTCTATGTATTCGCAATACATTACATTTGTCTATGTTAAGTGTCAGTTGCCACTCCCTGCACCAAGTGCCTATCCGCTGCAGATCTTCCTACATTTCGCTGCAATTTTCTAATGCTGCAACTTCTCTGTGTACTATAGCATCATCCGCGAAAAGCCGTATGGAACTTCCGACACTATCTACTAGGTCATTTATGTATATTGTGAAAAGCAATGGTCCCGTAACACTCCCCTGTGGCACGCCAGAGGTTATTTTAACGTCTATAGACGTCTCTCCATTGAGAACAACATGCTGTGTTCTGTTTGCTAAAAACTCTTCAATCCAGCCACACAGCTGGTCTGATATTCCGTAGGCTCTTACTTTGTTTATCAGGCGACAGTGCGGAACTTTATCGAACGCCTTCAGGAAGTCAAGGAAAATGGCATCTACCTGGGAGTCTGTATCTAATGTTTTCTTGGTCTCATGAACAAATAAAGCGAGTTGGGTCTCACACGATCGCTGTTTCCGGACAGTACCGACAGAAACAGCAACGCTTACCTTCATAACACAAGTTTGACACTAGGTCACTGGCATTTTCAGAAAATAAAAAGAAACGGGGAAGTCGACATGGAGAGTGCCGGAAAGATCCGATACGTGGCGAAACCGAACGACGGACCTTTCGGGACGTCTTTTATTGTGTCACTTAGACGCAGTTACCATTGTTAGCAAAGTGTTTATTTCCGAGCGTGAACGTGCATCGTTTTCCTTTTAATTCTTGCTCTAAGGAGGATAAGCAACTGCTAGATTGTAAACGTACAGAATATCTACTGATAAATCAATGCTTAAATATACAACTCTAAAACCGGACGTATATTTAGAATGTGCAGCCGATATTTTTATAGGCCGGTACGTCGATATTTTTTCTTTCTATCGATATATCGATACATATTTTGGTATATTGGTATCTGATAATGATATTTCTATAACATCGATGTGCAGTGTTATGGTTATTTTTGAAAATATCGACAGTCCTACCTCCTCTACTGTCACAATAGAGAACGGCCAGTTGTAGCCATACAGCCCAGTTGCAGTTGGATGGCTCAAAATGGCTCTGAGCGCTATGGGACTTAACATCTATGGTCATCAGTCCCTTAGAACTTAGAACTACTTAAACCTAACTAACCTAAGGACAGCACGCAACACCCAGTCATCACGAGGCAGAGAAAATCCCTGACCCCGCCGGGAATCGAACCCGGGAACCCGGGCGTGGGAAGCGAGAACGCTACCGCACGACCACGAGCTGCGGACCGTTGCGGTTGGAGCCACTGCGCTATTGTACCATAGTTCATTCTGAAGACTGCGAGATTCTTCCTTCTAAACATTCATAGCTGGACTCTAGCTCTTGCTGCTTATTTGTAATGAGTCTCCGTCCGAAGGTTAAGTAAATATTCTGTCTGTTGTGTTAACCTTTTCGCTAATCATTTCTGCTCCTGTCCAGCTTTCCTATGGCGACAGTTGCCATACCACTCTGTAGTCCACCTTTCCTTACTATTGTTCTGCGAAATCGTGCAAACCAACTGCAATGCATATGCTGTTGAATCTTGCAGCAGTTTTGTGTTCAGCAACAGAAGATAACTGTCACACGATCTGGTTACATTTTGTAGCTCTGTCCACACTGCATTGGTAAGTAGAGCAATGTACTAGGCTACGTACAATAAGAGTTACGGCAGACATGTCGACGGTGATCAGGTTCTGGTGAAATCAAATAACGAAATGGTATTTTCAGGTAGCGAGGTTGAATTGTAGGAGCTAGGAGGGGTCCGCCGGCAGGTGGAATGCGGAGGTGCTGCAGACGCGCCGCAAACGGTCCGAATTAGAACTGCGAGGAGAACCGCAAGGTTATTGAAAGCAGGAGGGAATGGTGGAAAAAGGAGGAGCAGGAGATAATTCAATGGCGAGCGTGCAGTGACATTCGGAATTTAATAAACGTCGAAGTTAAAAGTTAAATTGCTCTTGTCCACTCCAGATATTCCACCACCCTTCAACCCGCCCTCACCTCCTCCTATCACCCATTTAAGCAGAAAAAAAAAATCTCCACTCCATTGCTCTCATCGCAGGTACGATCCGCAGAGAACAGCCACTCACGCAGGAAATTGCTTCCAGTGTAGCTAAAAAAAAGTGTGTGCGGGTGTGTGGGTGTGCGCGCTTGCATGTAAGTGCACACGTAATCTACCTCTTTTTATTTTCACCCTCGCTAAAATACGAAAATCCAACGCAACGCTGTGAAATGCATGGCATACGACATGTCATACTTGTTAGCGAGCTAAGCGCAGTGTTTCATTGTGTCAGTCAGTACAGAGCGTCGAGGGTCTTCTTTTAAAGACTCTTCTTACACTGCACGCTTCTTGACTAATATGGCAGTTTGGTAAAAAATAATAATTATGATTATTTATTATCGTTACTCTATGAAATATTCATAGATTTACGAAAATAATTAATTTGTTAAGGGAAATAACTAACCATTTCGACCTGAATCACATGTTCATTATGAAAATCGAAATGTATTGTTTTCATATTTTACTGACTGTTAGGAGTTTTCTCTAATCTGTGACCATGTTTATCATCTCCCCAGTCTTTCACTTATCTGATTGTACAGGTGTTCGAGTACCGTTGCAGTCGATACATGGTGAAGCTTTGTCATTTTTCTGAATGATCTGAAACTGCACTGCGGAATCCTCTCTTGCTGTTCCTGAGATTACTGAGAAATCCGTATAGTGACTTCGTATGTTTTCCGGTGCAAATCATGTCCCGATGGCTGACAATATGTTTGTCAACGTGTTTCTGCAAATGCCCTGGATACTGAGAACTGTACAGATGGCAAATTTTACATCTCTCTGAACATTTACAATCTTTAGAAGCATAAAGAAACAGCCCTTTCAAGTGAGCACCAGCAAGGCATTCATTCGTGACAATTCAAAGTACTGTAACTTCCACCCTTTTCTAAAGATATGGTAAATAATCGTCAACGATCTCTGAATGCTATTTGCCCATGAACAAGTTTTTTTGAAAGCAGTATCTCTAGCAGTGCCATTATTGGAGTCTTCTCCGGCTATGACCGCTGATAGTTTTCCAACTTGAACTTCCTTCTTCCTTATCAGCACCCTTCTTCTACCTCTTGTGAAGTCACCGTGTAACGAACATCGCCATATCAGATTTTTGGTCGTTGTCCGTTCTTCCTTCTCTCTGAGGAGACCCTTTACCAAAAGCTTTCTGGCCATCTACTTTCATTCATCTTTATCATGTGTCCATAGAGCAAAAGATGTTTCGTTTCGATTGTCTGCATTACTATTTCCTCGACTTCTCCGCATTCCCCTATGTGCCATTTCACACAAGATTCATACTAGATATGCCACAGCTTCTTTTACACAGTGTGAATAATGTTTGACAGTGGCTTCCTTTCAGCTTTCAACAAAGTAATTCGTAACTGCTTATGCTATCGACTAAACTTCCTAATGGGACACAGCGTTAATGAAGGTACATTCAGTGCCATGCAGAGAAATCTGTGTGTTCCACTTGCGGGCTTTCAAATATCTACGCACCCTCCGACTCAACGTTGCAATATTAAAAGTTTTGGCTGGGATACGTAGTTGCCCCATTGCAGGCCAAATACTGCTGAGTCTACAGTATACGATAAGAATACGCACATGAATCGAATGGTCGAAGGTTTCTATCACTCGGCAATTGCGAATTATAAATGTAACATATAAATTTATAAATGAAAGATTGAAATTAAATAAAATCTGCAGGTACTACACTCCTGGAAATGGAAAAAAGAACACATTGACACCGGTGTGTCAGACCCACCATACTTGCTCCGGACACTGCGAGAGGGCTGTACAAGCAATGATCACACGCACGGCACAGCGGACACACCAGGAACCGCGGTGTTGGCCGTCGAATGGCGCTAGCTGCGCAGCATTTGTGCACCGCCGCCGTCAGTGTCAGCCAGTTTGCCGTGGCATACGGAGCTCCATCGCAGTCTTTAACACTGGTAGCATGCCGCGACAGCGTGGACGTGTACCGTATGTGCAGTTGACGGACTTTGAGCGAGGGCGTATAGTGGGCATGCGGGAGGCCGGGTGGACGTACCGCCGAATTGCTCAACACGTGGGGCGTGAGGTCTCCACAGTACATCGATGTTGTCGCCAGTGGTCGGCGGAAGGTGCACGTGCCCGTCGACCTGGGACCGGACCGCAGCGACGCACGGATGCACGCCAAGACCGTAGGATCCTACGCAGTGCCGTAGGGGACCGCACCGGCACTTCCCAGCAAATTAGGGACACTGTTGCTCCTGAGGTATCGGCGAGGACCATTCGCAACCGTCTCCATGAAGCTGGGCTACGGTCCCGCACACCGTTAGGCCGTCTTCCGCTCACGCCCCAACATCGTGCAGCCCGCCTCCAGTGGTGTCGCGACAGGCGTGAATGGAGGGACGAATGGAGACGTGTCGTCTTCAGCGATGAGAGTCGCTTCTGCCTTGGTGCCAATGATGGTCGTATGCCTGTTTGGCGCCGTGCAGGTGAGCGCCACAATCAGGACTGCATACGACCGAGGCACACAGGGCCAACACCCGGCATCATGGTGTGGGGAGCGATCTCCTACACTGGCCGTACACCACTGGTGATCGTCGATGGGACACTGAATAGTGCACGGTACATCCAAACCGTCATCGAACCCATCGTTCTACCATTCCTAGACCGGCAAGGGAACTTGCTGTTCCAACAGGACAATGCACGTCCGCATGTATCCCGTGCCACCCAACGTGCTCTAGAAGGTGTAAGTCAACTACCCTGGCCAGCAAGATCTCCGGATCTGTCCCCCATTGAGCATGTTTGGGACTGGATGAAGCGTCGTCTCACGCGGTCTGCACGTCCAGCACGAACGCTGGTCCAACTGAGCGCCAGGTGGAAATGGCATGGCAAGCCGTTCCACAGGACTACATCCAGCATCTCTACGATCGTCTCCATGGGAGAATAGCAGCCTGCATTGCTGCGAAAGGTGGATATACACTGTACTAGTGCCGACATTGTGCATGCTCTGTTGCCTGTGTCTATGTTCCTGTGGTTCTGTCAGTGTGATCATGTGATGTATCTGACCCCAGGAATGTGTCAATAAAGTTTCCCCTTCCTGGGACAATGAATTCACAGTGTTCTTATTTCAATTTCCAGGAGTGTATGTTAACGACTTTAAACGATGAGTCCGATAGTAGAAGTATTTTTGAGAATGTGGTATATTTCTGCAAAACACTTACTGGTGTAGATGGTCCAGCAATTAAATAAAATGTAAGTTGAATAACAGGGAAACAATAGATTCCTACAGCGCGTACTTAGTTATGAACAACAACATAGCTCGTGAGACATTCACTTATAAATGCACACTACGTCTTCACTGGAGAAGCTACGGAAATCACACAAGAGCACAAGTCGGCACTCCGAAGTATTTCTATCTCTGGCGGTCACGCGCAAACTTCTCTACTCCAAGTCTTTCCCGCGACTGTACGTCCGCCGCGCCGTACAGCACTTTCCGTGTCCAGTCCCGTCCTGTCCAGCGCTCCCCGTCCTTTCCGGAAACTCGCTTCCATCCAGTCTCCCCATTCACGAGCACTGTGACTGGCTAGATCGCTCGCGCCATGTCTTCATGTCAACGCACAGTCACACAAACATAATGAAACATATTCGAATTACTGGATTTGCATTTAAATACTTGAAATTAAATAAATATTCCTACGGCTGGACCATAAACACGCTCTAACACACATAATTAAATACCTAAACAATTAAATAAACATATATCAAAAGAAAAGTAGCAAAGGGTATGCCAGGGGCCTAATGTCTCTGTGCTTTCTAAAACACAGTAAATAACTGACCAGTTTCTTAATTAACAAGGACATGGATGAATCAATATATTTATAAGCATGCTGCTACAGTTTTTTCGTGTAACTGTGGAGTACTTATGGCCTGACGCGATCGGTAGTAATCGGCCACTTTTACCTCCAATAACTCATGTACTATTCAAGTTACATGCCTGTAATTTATACCGGTTTAGGTTTACATTAATAGCTTTCGAAAGACACGGCGATCGACAAAATCGGATGAAGCGTATATATTTTGGAAATTCGTTGTTGGGTGTTTCTTGTATAATTTACCGTCAGATACTAAAGTTTAAACTACTAAAGATATTGAAAATCTGATTGCGCCATCAGAATCGTCGTGCAAACAGTAGTAACGTACATGTTTCTTTTTGAGGTGTAATGCTTCACCTGGCTACTATTAATTTCCATACGAATTGTGAAATGTCTGCCATTAAGGTTTCTCAAAGTCCGCCATCTTTGGCACTCCCGGCATAGACATCTCCTTCACCGACACAAAGCACCGTCCTCCTCACAGCGAAATTCCCAGCCACGCGGCTGGACCATGCAATGGGGCTACCCCTCTCGTCGGGCTAACGTTCCGAAAATATAATATTTCCAGGGCTCACAACTCGCTCGTTAGCTCACACACTGATGTGCACTGGCGACACAGTAGCTACTTGCTGTACCTCCCAAACCACACAACCATTGGAGGGGGATCAAAGTGGGGTACGCAATCGTCAACGAACTCTCAATAGTATTTGGTACTCAATGTTCAAGAAGGAATATGAGATAGAATAGGTTCAAAGTTCTGTACGAAGATCATTAAAAAAGAAAAAAGGAAACCCGTACGACTGGTTAATGTAGGGTAGGTTGGGGTAAAGCCTCACGTAGGGTGAAAATCCCTCAACGAGTTTTTGAACTGATTACCATCGATTCAAGAGTTGACCACTTGGTAGCAGGTTTGTCTTGCTGTGACTTATTGTTCCTCGGAAGTTCGTCCCGTCAATTCGTTCTTGAGATTGTAAATTGAGGTAACTTTGGTTTTCACTATTTACATGTCACTGTTCTGATGTTTTACTCCATAGTTTTATTCTGTAGGGTGTGAAAAAAAAGCCTCAACGCGATGCTCGTTGACACTACTGCATTTCATCTTCACTTTCGCGCGGAAATAATTCTTCCAGTTCGTCTACAAAATCAACACTTCTGCATTTGTCAGTAAGTGGCGAAAATGGGAAAATCTCCACAGATGTTTTGGAGTACATTCTCGCAGCTTCAAGAATGTGACGACAGATCCTCAGTGGCAGCCTTGCAAAATATGATATCAAACACACACCGTGTGAGATTATCTCGCTTGAAGATATAATTCTGCTGTCTAAAATAAAGATTTAGGGGAAACTTTCTCACAAAACATTGAAATTTTTGCTTCTAACATCGACACCCAATAAAAAACGATTGGATGAAGGAATGGGCGGAGAAAGGAAAACTTGCTACTGAGAAGGAAAGACGTGCCAAAGAAAAAAAAGAGCGTGCCCTGTAGAAACAAAACGACATAAGCTAGATTTCATTGCATCAATGCCAAAATAGGAAGAAAGCAAATCGAATATTCTTCAGGGTCAATTTAGACTTTGAGTCATGACAGTAGCTCAGATATAGATATGGAGGTACTGTTTGACGTAGAAGTATCCGAAGAAGAAGGACAAGAGCATGGGGCATCATGGAAGAATCAGAGGACCTAACGAAGTATACAATTTACTAGGTGACTAGAGAGCTTAGCCTTAGTAACTGAGCTCTTCCAGGTTATTCAGTTAACCCTCCCTTCATGAAGAAGAAAATATTATTTTGTACAAGTATTTTTAACCATTATCTACAAATTTAGAAGATATTTCAGTTCAATATCGTGTTAGGTAACTTGGCTACGACACTACAATGTTTAAAACGATTATTTAAAGTGCTTTTATTATGCAATCATCCATTTTTTTCCATATTTATCTCAAATGTGGCAAAGGCCCGAACTGCGGGGCTTCACCCCGTTTCATGCGGTAAAATACAGCAATTTTTGTTTTAGCTAAATTGTAAATTTCTCTGTACTTTATAATCAGACGGAGCTGAAATTTGGATGGGTTTTTGGTTACAATCCAGCCTGTGACTTCAATTTAAAAACGCGGGAAAATCTACCCCACACTAACTACAATAAACTTTCATGGCTTTACCCCTACCTCCCCTTTTCCTCCAGGTTGGAGTTTGAGGCGTCGGACCTGTGACGAATGAAAATCACTTGCAAATTTCTCAGCAAAGCCTCAAAGCAGAATGAATTGAGTGTCATAAAATGTTTTTACCGAGTTATAGCCTTAGAGAGCAGATAACGGCCTCGGTAAATGAGAGGCCCGAAGTATCTACGTGAACAACAGTTTATGAATGGTAATGCCTCAATTTTCACCTACGTCATGTCTAATAACTGTACAATGCTACGGTGCTTCGTTCCCAGTTGTTGACCTCATTAACTGCGATAGTGTTCACTATAATGCTACACTGTTGTTATTTGGGATGGCACGTACAACGCTGCATCTTGTACATCAATTAGCTTCCTAATTTTCTTGCCTCTGTACACTGGGTCATCATAGTATCATTTTTACAGAGATGTATAAAGACTGCGAACTGAAATAGTCTCTGCGTCTCAGAGTGGTTATTTAATGAAATTTCTAATGAACTTTTAACTTTTAAAAATCTGTGTTCTGTGATCAGCTACTAATAATTAGCCTTATACTGTTCGTAATACCTCATAGATCTTTTTATATCACAACACATTAAAATATTCTTCCTTAAATTTATGTCAACGTAATTTCTTAAAACTAGAGGTCACTCTAACATCGTAAATTTCCATTGCATTTGAATTTTAATTATAATTATGGTTTATCAGTACTTTTAGAATTACTGTCACCACTATCAAAATTCAATACTTTTGGCAAATTTTATAAAGTAAAATTGATCACGTCAACATTTAGTAAGTTGTAACACTTTCAATTATTTATTGTCCATTCGCAGCATACAGTGCACCACCTCGCAGTAAAAAAGTTACTTTAATTCACAGAGGTTTACAGACAAATGCAATGAGTCAAAGATTTGAAGAAAATACAATGAAACACACCAAATCTAATGTTATGATACTTTGAACTTTTGTAATTTATTATTGTACCATTATGTTAACATAAGTATTCTGTCTGCAGCATATGGCATGTAACTTGCACATTCCTAATATTAAACCTTGCAGGAAAGATGGAAATAGGTGAATCTGGTATTCATGTGGCGTATGTATCGAAGGGTTAGAATTTGATGGAATTTCCAGTTACTCATGGCCAGATCTGCATGTGGACACGGGTCAAGATGGAGCACTGCCTACTGGCTTTTCCCCCAATCTATGTGCAGCTCAACTACTGCTGTATCTGCTCTGGTCGCTAAATTGTATACAAGAGTGAACGTGGTACAGTATGATCCGTTTCAAGTATTTACTTACTAGAAACACACAAAGAAAGTCCTTTTATACAATGTTTCTAAAGGGAACCATCACATTAGCTTCGTAACCGTTGATGCAGCTTAAGGATTGACGCTCTCAGCAATGTCCATGATGATTTTTCTTAGGCACATGGACCGCAGAGAGTATGTGAAATACTACAATAGAGCTGAAACGACGGATGTAATTAAGCAGTGCAGATTTTGAGCAAAGATTTGATATGGATATAGCAATGGAAAAAAATGAGAGAACTGTTTACTTTACTCTGTAGTTGTTCATCTGTAGTCAGCATGTCATTTGCAATATATGGGTGTTCTCGTACACATGTTATGTGATTCCCGCTTAGGGGAGGACATTTTAATTGAAAGTCGCTGCCAGTTGTCGGCGGATAAAAACAATATTGTATTGTCTTTGGTGTAAAGGAGCACAATGAAATGTTCTTTCGGACATGGATGCAAGCGTATAGGAATGAACATAGTGCCGTAGTTCTTAACAACACAGGTGCTGCAATATCGTATTTCCCGCCGATATGAGGCAGCGAATTTCTGTAAGATGTACAGGAATTAAGTGACGCGTGCAAGTGCCGCTTGTGACACATGAACGACGACGTATTGAAGTTTGGATCTGGCCGTGACTTGTGCACGGATAGTCGAAGCGGTTAAGGCCATAGCTCGCATAAAGCGGGAAATCCGGTTTCGAGTACCACTCTGGCGCACATTTTCACTGTCTTCATACCCTTATACAGCTCATGGTCGTTAAAATTTGGCACTGCGAATACATTTCATGTAAAACCATCTGTATGAGTCAAGTCGTGCACTCAAATTTCAGTCCGAAGTAGAAATACGCATGTTAAAGTGGTATGTCGCAGTTAGCAAGGCAATGAGAATTCTGGACCAAATATGGACAATGGCCATTTCTCGGACAGTGTCAGGCAGAGATTCGGAAGGGGGTGGAGGCCACATTCTCTTGATGACACAATCCACGATGGCCTCCACCATGCACCCTTATCTCTCATATGACAAGCCACACCCACTTTCTACTTCCTCTTCTCCTGTACAGTCAATCAAAATCCTAGACGTTAGGTAGCAGACAAATAATCCAAGATGTTGGAGCTAGCCTAACTGCGTTAGTAGGAAATTAAAAAAAATACAAGATGGCAGAACTAGCCCACCTGTTGTTTCTAACCCCTCCACTCCTTTACCCCTCCCATTCCAGTCAATCACATTAAAATCCAGCATCCAATAAGAACGTAGATGGAATTTCTGCCACTAAGTTCAAAGATATGCACTATTTCAGAAACATTCACTTGAAAGTCAAGATATTTGCAGAATGTTATGTAAGATATTTGCCTCTGAATTGTGTAAACAGACAAACACACACACAGTATGTAATTTTCATTCATGACTAATGTTGCGCCATAACACAGTCTGGAGGCTTGAACTGCCAGATACTTATGCATCAAAACGACGTCTTAAAGAGCGATGTGTTTTCGTTATGGTGACCGCTCACTATGAAATAGGAAGATATATTAAGAGTGCTACAGTGCTTACGCAGAACGCCAAAACTGCAAAATACGCCCACCGCCTCTTCCGAAAAGCGAAGTTGAGACACTTTTCAGCTGTCACAGAGCGTCCACAAAAGATGACTGGGTGAGAGAAGTAGGAAAAATGAAGTCACTGTTGCTTCACAAAGGCGACCAAATGTGCTAATTTGTTTTGGTTTTTGGGCTAAAGTGCTGGCGAGAGGAAAACTTTAGCCAGCCTGGTTCATACTACTCGAATCACATCCTCTCCTTCAGTGTGCTCATATGTTCTCAGCTGTATCCGAGCTATGCCGCCAGTGCTATCTTCTAACTATTAAACCAAGAGTTCAGAGTGCATTGTGACTCAACCGGATCCTAAAGCTACAGGCATTCACCTGAGCAGAACTTTTTATGTGGGCTACCTAGCGTCTCCACACCACCAAGACACCTACTGGATGACTACATCTCAAGAACATCCACCTCTCAGTAGGACGTGTATTCGAGCCTTGACTGGTAGCTTGTAGTGGGACGTGAAATTGAAGCGTCCCCCATCCACCAGTGTCAGCCCAGTTTGCAGGTAAATATAAGTTTAATTTATTGTTTTGTTTATGTATTTTTGTAATATTTGTAATAGCTGTGAATTATCTAAAGTTTTGTATTATTTTTTATGTTTCATGTACGGAGAGGGCGGCGCAACGAACGGAGACAGCATCTTCGCTGCCGGGACCAGAGAGAAAATTGCTGGCCACTATATGTCGCGGGTCGACAGCCAAAGAGCAACAGAAGATCCTGAAACCGAGTTGTTGCGTCGTGCTTCTAAAAATTAAATAATTGAGAATTTGTAATGTTTGTACAACAATGACGTCATAAAAAGTTTAATCTTGTTGAAAATGTTCAGTCCTGTCTTGTCAAGGCTCAGGTTCACGTCCATATGTAGGAAAATAATAAACTAGTGGATGCTACAAAAGTTTAAATACGTGTTCCGAGAATTTATTTATGAAGAATTATGTGAATGAAGTAATAATATATTTGACAAGACTATTAATTTTTGACAACGTTCATCGCGAGTTTGAATCTCGAAAGTTTATTCAATGTGGTCCTAATATTTATTAAATCAGATAACGTGCATTAATATACACTCCTGGAAATTGAAATAAGAACACCGTGAATTCATTGTCCCAGGAAGGGGAAACTTTATTGACACATTCCTGGGGTCAGATACATCACATCATCACACTGACAGAACCATAGGCACATAGACACAGGCAACAGAGCATGCACAATGTCGGCACTAGTACAGTGTATATCCACCTTTCGCAGCAATGCAGGCTGCTATTCTCCCATGGAGACGATCGTAGAGATGCTGGATGTAGTCCTGTGGAACGGCTTGCCATGCCATTTCCACCTGGCGCCTCAGTTGGACCAGCGTTCGTGCTGGACGTGCAGACCGCGTGAGACGACGCTTCATCCAGTCCCAAACATGCTCAATGGGGGACAGATCCGGAGATCTTGCTGGCCAGGGTAGTTGACTTACACCTTCTAGAGCACGTTGGGTGGCACGGGATACATGCGGACGTGCATTGTCCTGTTGGAACAGCAAATTCCCTTGCCGGTCTAGGAATGGTAGAACGATGGGTTCGATGACGGTTTGGATGTACCGTGCACTATTCAGTGTCCCCTCGACGATCACCAGTGGTGTACGGCCAGTGTAGGAGATCGCTCCCTACACCATGATGCCGGGTGTTGGCCCTGTGTGCCTCGGTCGTATGCAGTCCTGATTGTGGCGCTCACCTGCACGGCGCCAAACACGCATACGACCATCATTGGCACCAAGGCAGAAGCGACTCTCATCGCTGAAGACGACACGTCTCCATTCGTCCCTCCATTCACGCCTGTCGCGACACCACTGGAGGCGGGCTGCACGATGTTGGGGCGTGAGCGGAAGACGGCCTAACGGTGTGCGGGACCGTAGCCCAGCTTCATGGAGACGGTTGCGAATGGTCCTCGCCGATACCCCAGGAGCAACAGTGTCCCTAATTTGCTGGGAAGTGGCGGTGCGGTCCCCTACGGCACTGCGTAGGATCCTACGGTCTTGGCGTGCATCCGTGCGTCGCTGCGGTCCGGTCCCAGGTCGACGGGCACGTGCACCTTCCGCCGACCACTGGCGACAACATCGATGTACTGTGGAGACCTCACGCCCCACGTGTTGAGCAATTCGGCGGTACGTCCACCCGGCCTCCCGCATGCCCACTATACGCCCTCGCTCAAAGTCCGTCAACTGCACATACGGTTCACGTCCACGCTGTCGCGGCATGCTACCAGTGTTAAAGACTGCGATGGAGCTCCGTATGTCACGGCAAACTGGCTGACACTGACGGCGGTGGTGCACAAATGTTGCGCAGCTAGCGCCATTCGACGGCCAACACTGCGGTTCCTGGTGTGCCCGCTGTGCCGTGCATGTGATCATTGCTTGTACAGCCCTCTCGCAGTGTCCGGAGCAAGTATGGTGGGTCTGACACACCGGTGTCAGTGTGTTCTTTTTTTCCATTTCCAGGAGTGTAATTTCTGAGGAGAAACTAACGACATCTAAATTGAAAAAGTTTGCGCAAACCAATTGGACTGTGTGACGTAATTCTGCGCATACGACTCAAATGATGTTTTACAGTTTCGTTCAAGAACCATTCTGAGACAATTTAAAAAGAATATAAATAATTTTGAAGTGGGTTGTAACTGACGTAGGTGACGAAGTCTACACATGGTCCTATGTCAAAAGAAAATCGTTTATAAAAAACTTACGTTACACTAAAAGCTGCTTACATACCATGTCGCTTTACTCTAATCCTTCCCACTGACCACATCCCAAGGCATGCACATTCCTTCGACGTTGATCGTGCTGTAGGCTACTGTTTGAGTGCTGTCCTTCTTTGTGCTGTATTCCTCAGTCCGAGGCAGACAAGCAACCTGGACGTGTCTGCCATTCATCAACCGCAGTAAGTGGACCCTGTCACCTACTGCCATCCCACTGCCATCAGAGCGTCATGCTGCATGTGCATGCCACTGCTCAGGTGGTCTTACTGATCTCTGAGCTTCTGAAGTTCATTATATCATCCTGGTACAAATAGCCTTCACACCAGAGACAACCACACGTCTATACCTAACGTGAATAAAAGTCTAATTCATTCAGGAATATCTTACTAGCGGTCTGTTCGATTCCATTTACCACCATCACTGTCAATTCATGTCCAGACAAAGGAAGCGGTGATTCATCCTGACTTTCATAACGCTGTTTCCACATCATTGCTGGGCTCACCTCCAGGCATCAATATTCTAGTCTCTGGAGTGTCTGCCTCAACGTCAGCGTCTGCCGTTCATAGAGAGAACGCTTCACCTGTCACATCGTTGCAAGCTCAGGCTTGACTTTCAACCATACGAGTTTGGTGAGTGGGCTTTTCATTTTTGGTAACCTTTTTGTGTTGTTCTTTTGTATAGCGGTGAATTTAACTGACAAGCATAGAAATTTCGGGGCATCGTTTGAGAAACCAGAGTGACCTGCGAACTTGTCGCATTGTTAAAGGGAATTGTAAAGTCTGCTATTTACCACCAGTGAGGTCTCAACGTTGTAATTCGGTGCGTCACGAATTGCCGTGTATCCAGGCAATACAAGCTAAATGGGGGATTTGCTTCTCGTACATCGATGCCCTGAGTGTCGATGGACTGTGATCCGTCGTAAGAATGAATGTCATATTTCTTATACTTCATCCAGGAAGTTAGTGGTAGCTGTCTTTATTTTTGTGTGATTTATTTTAAGAATATTATTTTTTAGATAAAACTTGCACAAATATCATAAATACAAGAAACGCTGATGCAAGAATCCATTGAAAGTTGGCGAAACTGACAGCTGAATTATCAAAGTTAAAAGCACAAGTAGACACATTTTGACGGATTATGTCGATCCCACTGCGGCTAATCTCGTAACTCCTTTCTCAGGTAAATGAATTGAGGATGTGTTGGCATTTATTGACAATCTGGAAGTAAGTGCTATTCCAGGAAATTTCTTGGACGAAACGTTTGCAGACGAACAAGTTACGGTTAGCGGATAAGACATGTTAGTGGATAAGACATGTACCATAAGAGTTTGAATAAGGTATACATAATTGAACAACTTAAGAAGGGACTCTATCAGCTTTACTGCAAGCAGAGTAGTGCTAGGTTCTTCAGGGAACAACTTACAGGGATGTCCAAAAAACGAAACCAGTTCGAGAAAGAATTCTTAGATAGGATCCTAAAAATAAGTGCAAAAATTTATATGCAGAATGAGGAGGTGGATGAAATTATTCTTCAAGAAGAAAACACAGAGGACTAGTTGTATTTTTGAGACAACTTCCACTTATTATTTTCAGAAGAGTAAGGATGGAGAATACAGGATTTGGTTGCTGCCATAATGGCTGATATACAAGAAGAGGAAGTAGACATAGCGACTCTGGCACAGGTTAAACGAAGTGAGTTTTCGTTCATAAGTGCAGTGCTAAAAAGTGTGGATGTGTGGGCCACATTCAGAAACAATGCCGCCAGCCACAATGCTTTTAATGCGGAATTAGTATGGCGTCGGGCTCGAGGTTGTCAAAATAGAAAGCAAACTAGACGGCACCAAGCCAATAGGAATTCTTCAAGAACAGGTGGCGTTACCAATAAAGCGTAATGCTACGGATTTGTATGAAGAGGTGGAGTGCTGATTGGTGAGCATGATAAACGGAAGGGAACATATGTTTTTAGTTGATGCAGGGATGCATGTCGCTCCAACTAGTCTGGAATAATGGGTTAGGAAGATTCTGAATTCTCCTTGACATAGGTTATGTGGAGTAGGGGATAATAATAATGCATCATTAGAATCAACATTGCTCAGTTTCAATGTTGGAGTAAGAAATTTTCCGAATATATGGAAATATTACCCAATGCACAATCCTAGGATTGGAATTTCTGAAGAAGCATCATGCAAAGACTGGTCTCTTTCAGCACCCTTCTGAACTCAGTGGCACATTGTTCCTGCTGGAGAACTGCTGAAAATGATACATTTCACAAGCTTCGGAAATAATTAAGGTGGACCCGAGTAAACCTTTTCAGCAAAGATGATAAAGTAAATATACCAGAATTCGAATCAAAAATAGTCACCAACGTAACTTAGAAGTAGATATCCTCAGAGTAGCGAAGCAATTTAAATCACTTAATAAACAGATTTAGAAAATGTCTTTCTCGTGAAACACAACTAGCTCTTTACTCATACAAAGTGCTGAGTGCTATTCACAAGGGATTTCAAACTGGTTCCGTATTTCTAGATTTACAGAAGGTATTTGATACTGTACTTCACAAGTAGCTTGTAATCAAACTGCCTGCTTATGGAATATAGTCTCAGTTATGTTACTAGATTCGTGATTTCCTGTCTAGGAGCTCACAGTTCGTGGTACTTGATGAAAGACAACGAGTGAAACAGAAGTAACTTCTGGCATTCCCCAATGTAGTGTTGTAGGCCCACCACTGTTCCTCACCCATATAAACGATTTAGGAGACATTCTGAGCAGCTGTCTTAGGTTGTCTGCAGATGATACTGTCGTTTATCGCCTAGTAAAGTCATCCGAAGATCACAACCAACTGCAAAACTATTTACCTAAGACATCTGTATGGTCCAAAAACTTGGCAATGGACCCTAAATACTGAAGAGCGTGTGGTCATCCACATGAGTGCTACAAGAAATTCGTTAAACGTCGGTTACATGATAAATCAGTCACCTCAAAAGGCTGTAAATTCAACTAAATACCTAAGAGCTACAATTACCAACAACTTAAATTTGAAAGAACACATACGAGGTGGATTCAAGTTCTAAGGCCTCCGATTTTTTTTCTAATTAACTACTCACCCGAAATCGATGAAACTGGCGTTTCTTCTCGACGTAATCGCCCTGCACACGTACACATTTTTCACAACGCTGACGCCATGATTCCATGGCTGCGGCGAAGGCTTCTTTAGGAGTCTGTTTTGACCACTGGAAAATCGCTGAGGCAATAGCAGCACGGCTGGTGAATGTGGGGCCACGGAGAGTGTCTTTCATTGTTGGAAAAAGCCAAAAGTCACTAGCAGCCAGGTCAGGTGAGTAGGGAGCATGAGGAATCACTTCAAAGTTGTTATCACGAAGAAATTGTTGCGTAACATTAGCTCGATGTGCGGGTGCGTTGTCTCGGTGAAACAGCACACGCGCAGACCTTCCCGGACGTTTTTGTTGCAGTGTAGGAAGGAATTTGTTCTTCAAAACATTTTCGTTGGATGCACCTGTTACCGTAGTGCCCTTTGGAACGCAATGGGTAAGGATTACGCCCTCACTGTCCCAGAACATGGACACCATCATTTTTTCAGTACTGGCGGTTACCTGAAATTTTTTTGGTGGCGGTGAATCTGTGTGCTTCCATTGAGCTGACTGGCGCTTTGTTTCTGGATTGAAAAATGGCATCCACGTCTCATCCATTGTCACAACCGACGAAAAGAAAGTCCCATTCGTGCTGTCGTTGTGCGTCAACATTGCTCAGCAACATGCTACGCGGGCAGCCGTGTGGTCGTCCGTCAGCATTTGTGGTACCCACCTGGATGACACTTTTCGCATTTTCAGATCGTCATGCAGGATTGTGTGCACAGAACCCACAGAAATGCCAACTCTGGAGGCGATCTGTTCGACAGTCATTCGGCGATCCCCCAAAACAATTCTCTCCACTTTCTCGATCATGTCGTCAGACCAGCTTGTGCAAGCCCAAGGTTGTTTCGGTTTGTTGTCACACGATGTTCTGCCTTCATTAAACTGTCGCACCCACGAACGCACTTTCGACACCTCCATAACTCCGTCACCACATGTCTCCTTCAACTGTCGATGAATTTCAATTGGTTTCACACCACGCAAATTCAGAAAACGAATGATTGCACGCTGTTCAGGTAAGGAAAACGTCGCCATTTTAAGTATATAAAACAGTTCTCATTCTCGCCGCTGGCGGTAAAATTCCATCTGCTGTACGGTGCTGCCATCTCTGGGACGTATTGACAATGAACACGGCCTCATTTTAAAACAATACGCATGTTTCTATCTCCTTCCAGTCTGGAGAAAAAAAATCGGAGGCCTTAGAACTTGAATGCACCTCGTAGACAATGTTGTGGGGATAGTGAACCAAAGACTGTGATTTATTGGCAGAACACTTAAAATATGCAACAGATCTGTTAAAGAGACTGCCTACCCAACCCTTGTCCACCCTCTTTTGGAGTACTGCTGCATGACATGGGATCTTTACCGGTTAGGATTAACGGACTACATCGAGAAAGTTCAAAGAAGCGCAGCACATTTTGTATTATCGAGAAATAGGTGAGAGAGTGTCATGGACATGATACAGGGTTTGGGGTGGGGATAATTAAAGCAAACGTGTTTTTCGTTGTGGTGGAATCTTCTCACGAAATTTCTATCACCAACTTTCTCTTCCGAATGCGAAAATATTTTGTTTACGTCGACCTACAAAGGGAGAAACCATCACTGTAATAAAATAAGGGAAATCAGAACTCGTACAGAAAGATGTAGGTGTTCATTTGTCCCACATGCTTTCTGAGAGTGGAATATTAGAGAATTTTTGTGAAGGTGGTTTAATGAACCCTCTGCTAGGCACTTATATGTGATTTTCAGAGTATCAGTGTAAATGTAGAGGTGGATATAAATTACAGACAAGTTCAATAAAGCTCAGTTTACCGAGAGATAAGGGAAAACTACTCGGAGTGAGTGTGGCTACTGACCTGCCACTCTATATGTTTTATAAAGCCATTGGAACCCTATTATTTTTTCATACTTTACGTAATTTTCTACATAGAGTCATGGTATGTCTGCAGGAAGTACATGGGGTTACGTGGTTCCAGTGAGTGTGGATAATTTTGCTTGCCAAAGGGATTATTGATTGCCAATTTGGATGTGCTATATGAGGATGTATTAGAGGGGTGAAGTAGACCTATGCCTGAAGCGTGTCATCAGTGCATCTGCAGTATGTGAAGAAGCGCAGCATTTAAAAGGAAAAACACTCAAGGAAACACTGTTAATAAATTCAAGGTTTTGTTCAGTCCTAGTCGACCATCACCGGTGACACCCATGATGCAACATAAAATCACCACACTGGACAGCCCTCCAGTGTACAATAAGCCCTACAGAGTACCTCAGCACCTGCAGATCATAATGGAGGAAGGTGCAGTACAGCTGTTTGTTGAGCAGCTGAGTAGTAACGGTGGAGGACAATGAGGCAGTATATCGACCAGTATGTGAGGAATTGCGTACCATGTGAACTATGTTTTGATCTCAGTCGTCATCACCTACCACTGCAAAAATTACTGCAGACATTAAAGCCAATTGAAAACTGGGAATGGACATTTTGGGTCCATTCAACCAAACACCATCAGATAACTGCTATATGAAGTCATAGACCACTTTCCATGTTTGTGATGATGGTTGCAAATCAGCAAGTAAGTACAGTGGCATGGACAATGGGGACACATGATCATTGAAGATTAGCATTCTTGACACAAAAATTACAGCACATGACACCAGTTTCAAGCCCACTACTGCGAGTCTGGAAGATAAGAACCACCCTCAATGAAATGGAAAGAAGTAATGCACCCATTACACTCTTGGAAAAATATTAAGTTATTATTTGAACAGCCATCAGGACGATTGTGACGTTTACTTACACTATGTCATAGCTATCAACAATTCTGGAGTACATGGAGGTATTTGGCTTTCACGCTGCGAGGTGGTATGTGGTAGAAGAATGCTGTTCTCTTTTGAGATTTGTAAAAACTGGGGAGACAGAGAACAAGCTTCTGAATATGTTACCGGATCTGTGGAATGGTGTGAAGAAAAGGAATTCAAAAGTGCCCGAGCAGCAAGAGCAATGGGACGACATATTCATAAACAACTTGAGTACAGAACTGGTCAATGTGTGGGGAAGCATGCATTTATAAGTATGTCAAGTGAACAAGTTATTGACTTTTTTGTGCCACTTGACCAATAACTTGGCGGCTAACTTGACGTATGCCATGGACTGAGTGGTTTAAGATACTGTGTGATAATCGTATGTGAACATAAATATTTAAATATTGTTACAAAACTTGGCACAACTATGTAGAATAACTAATGTCAAAGGTTCAGAGTCTCATCGGGACCAGATGTTTCTTCAAAAATCGAGGTTTTTCGAAATTTTAAAAACATGTAATATTAAAGTTATGTTGTTATACTTTTGAAACTAGGTTATCTGTTTATAAAAAATTTGATTGAAGTTTTCAAGGAGCTACCTCCTTTACTTTTAGAATAATGAGGTACAAACCTATTTTCATGTCAAACACTGGAAAAACAAGGTAGATTACCTTAGTACATGGGACACGAAGTTAAATTGACAGCACTGTTTTCGATATACTAGTAAGTAATAATTAAACAGTGACAACTTTTACTATGGCGTTGTAATTTAACAAAAGGTACAGAAATTAGACAGTTCAGAGGCCACTATCTGCCCTAAGTTCCGTTGGAAAAATTCTGGAGGTTAAGTGAGCTGGTGTGTTTCTGGCGCCAGTTTCCATCGATTGTCATTTTGATCTTTGAGCCGACTTCGATGCTTATTTGTCTTCTGCTCATCTTTGGCAGTGCAGGTTTAACGGCAACGTGTGCACTCTACTGGGGAGGTGTGTCGGGATTGGCGGTGAGCCAGAGTCACGTGGGACTGTGTACGTAGGAAGGACGGCAAGAGGACGGGTCGGACAACGAAGGAGCAGGGCAGCGGCTACGGCGTGTTGAGTCGTGAGGGCAGATCCACTTCGCATGGTGATTTGGTTCTCCTAGAGGTCGGAAGGACAAGCTCTTTCGAGTCAGTTGTAAGCTACGCCGGCCGATTGAATTGAAGTTGCCGAGTTGCTTCGGTGGGTTGCGTGCAGCTTAATTGCATATACCAGTGTACTAAAAATCCTTTGGAATTGTTTTAGTTGTTTATCACTTACCTCGGTGTCGTGACTAACTATCTTGACGGCAGTTGAAGAAGTGTGGCTACGCCCAACCAACAGACATGAAGTGTGGTTAAAGACGTAGCTAGCTGGGGTTTCAAGACACGGCGAGATACGTCCTCTATTATACCCTGTAGTTCGTTTGGTAGTTTGGCGTGTAAATGTGCGCCGAGATAATTCTTGTCATCTTAATTTTAGGGTATGATTTTTAGCGAACTTGTTAATCAAAGTAACTCACGGAGGCTAATTTCTTTCTATTCAGTTGTATTGAACAACTGTTCTCTAGATAAGATTGTGTAGTTTACGTCTAAGAATATTGTCTGCCGTTGATGTGTGTTGTGTTACAGATAAGTGGCAGCGGTCGACGTGGGAGCAGAGCACCACGGGGGCAGAGAGATATTTAAGGCCCTGTCCTCTCCTTTACATGTTGGGTTATGTTGTCACTGTTGCGTGATTCCATCTTTCCAGTGGAGAACTACAGCAGCTGAAGTTCAATTACAGTGCGAAATTGAGTGCATTTCTATGTCATTTATTGTCTCGTGGATCTCTCGTATTGATTTGAATCTTTGGTCTGCTCGCGTCCATCGCGTCCATCGCTAATTCACATGCAGTAGTGAAGCAACCTCATTTTAGGGGTATTGTCGTATTGTCATGTTCTAGTTGTAATCATTCTAAGAATATTGTTGATTAATCAACTAAGTAAATTTAAAGATTGGTCTGGCTAAAGTTAAAGCGCCTCCTTAATTGTTTGTCATTAGTATATAGTTTGTTTAGGAAAGTTGGCTAGCCAAATCTGTGTTCTTACCCCTCAGCTGACCGGAAGTAATGAGTTCTCTTGGGAATTGTATGGAAATTTGTACTATTTAAGTAAAGCTTTACGTGAGTATATTTACTTAGTCATATTCAGATTTCAAGTTTTATGAGTCTTCTTCCAGTTAAATAAATTTATTTGTTGTTTGTCCAGGTGATCTGGCCTTGTAAGGCAGTCTCCTGTATTATTGTGATTGTGGTTTTATAATGCTTTTGATTGTAATAAAATATGTAGCAACTACAGCGGCTTACCATTGTGATTTTGGTGTGTCACTACCATTACACATTTCATTGAGGTTTAAAAGTTATTGTGCTGAGAATTTGGTAAAATATGAACAGATTATAGATTTACCTAGAGCAAAATAGGGATCGTTCAAATGGCTCTGAGCACTATGGGACTCAACTGCTGTGGTCATAAGTTCCCTAGAACTTAGAACTACTTAAACCTAACTAACCTAAGGACATCACACACATCCATGCCCGAGGCAGGATTCGAACCTGCGACCGTAGCGAGCGTGCATAGGAATCGTTTTAGGTCTTCAACTAACAACAATGTAAATAATTTTATAGTGAAGAAGGCTGCTGGGTGGGCACTGATACAAACATTGGTAAGAGCAAGTGGTTCCTTACGCGTCCGCACTGTGAATGTACAAAGACGGAGGGAACTGAGCTTATGAGGCCATTCGATGGCCGCCAGTCATAAGGAATGTGTTACGCTCTGCAAAGAATGTACCGTGATTCTGTCCACGAGAGTCCGCTTAAGCCTCGGATGGTGTTAATGATGACTGACATTATTGATGTTTCGATCGAATGAGGTACCACGTATATCCTTTGAAACTGTTAAAAGTGAATTTAATTGGTATAATGGTTTACTGGCAAGCTCGTCTTTTGTTTTCGATGTTGTGCTTCGTGTGCTGCCCACTGTATTATAGAAAACTACATGGCAAGTGTCTGATGTTATTCTCCACTTTCAAGGCGAACAGTAAACTTTACGTAACTAGGAACAAAGAATAGGAATCGTCTCTGAACTGTGTCGGGTTCTGAGTAGCGTAGAACAAGCGATAATGATTCTTCAAAACTAATTTGTGTGAGTGTGAACTTTCATCAAAATACATTGCTCACAACAACGACAGTAAACTTTTCCTTTATCATCGTTATTCCTGATTCCTATGCCTTATTCTTAGCGAGTTTGAACATTTTATTTCACTTTCAGCCAACTGAATTGTGGAACTGTGGACTGAAGACTATGAACGATATGTCCCCCCCATCACTCGGTTGTTCACACAAATAGTTTGCGGGTCCTTGTGAAAGGTTGTGGAATCCTAAAATCGTATGAGTTTACGAAACATTTCAACTTCTAAAAGTGAAGAACATAGCAAATAATTTTTACCCTCCAGCTCCCTCCACATATGGCGCAAGTCGGGCTGAGAACTTGAATAATGAAAGTCATGGGCATAAAAAGTGAACTCGGTAGATGCAAAATAGGGTACCGAAACGGAACATACGGAGACAGAGGAAAATAGTGCCGTGTTTTATTCACGAGTGTGATACCTAGACAATGAATGCTATCCATGACAATTTTGAACGTGACTGGAGGAAGGAAGACGGCGCTGCTCTGAGGCCACCACCGGCGGCGGAGGGAGGCTGTGCGTTATCGCGGAGATGCGTAGGTGTCTGGAGCTGCTGCACTCGCTCATAAGTGCCAGTCCCCACGGCGCTACTGCAGTAGGCGATACATACCGCCATCACTGCCGCCTTAGCTGGACTGATGTCTGCATTACGTCGCGACGCGTTGCAGTACGATTGCTGGTACACTGCACAGGCATCGCTCGCGAGGTTCAAGCCAATTAAGTGAAGAGTACTTTATTAGTACTTAAAATATTTATTAACTGCTTGTAACGAACTGTAATAGGTGGATCCAACTAAAAAGGGTAATGCAGATGAAGAGTGACGAGTTAAAGAAGGAATAAACTTTTTTGATAAAGGTATAACAGAAGCTGAAGTTACAAGGCAAAAAGCAGAGTTGTTGAATGTGTCAGATGGTGAAACTGAGTTTGACATGTTTGAAACACAGCCAAATCAAGTAATGCAAGAGACTCCTTTGAAACCACCTTTAGTGGAAAATGGAAATATAGGGACTCCAGATATTGCACAGTTACTGTTTTCGGAAACTGAGTAAATAGGCAGTAGAGTAGTGCAGTGTTTTCCAGTATCGATAGTGGCGGAACAAGTATCGACCACCTCAGAGATAGTGCACAGCGAAGCGGTATCACCAGACGACAGTGAGATGCTAGGGAGAAGCCGTGCCTCTCACAGTTCCGAGGCGCCATCACTGCACCTCTACCCTGATGTGGTGCCGCCAGAGGCCAGGAGGGCAGTTCCCTTCGAGGTCGGACCCTGCTCGCTTCCAGGAAGTTCCCGTCGGAGTAACACCGCTGTGCTGCCCACTCGCTGTAACAGAGCCCGTGTCAACTGTTGGGAGTGAACAGACTTCCCTCTCGTGTGAACTATGCCTACGCGCCAACGCTATCAGAACTGTGTCAGCAAGTGTCTAAGAACGTGTGTTTTCTAGTGTTTGTAGTGAAGCGACAGTACAGCCATTATGAATTGTATCAGTTCACCACTCAGTAATTGTTTTGAAGTGCAAGTCCGTGTGTACGTTTCGTAGCTACAGCCAAGCCTGTCAAGCAAAGATAAATTTTGTTGTAGTTAATGAAATACTACGTATTCAGAGTGTTTTATTTAACTGTATTATTACTAGCCACCTCAGTGTCCAAGAAATCAGACGTAACAAGTAGAATCGGATAGTAATGAACTGAAGAGCAGTTTAAACAAAATTAATTCCGGTATTGAACAAACGAAATATGTAATCCAATGATAATGCACTAAGGAATTAATTTAAATCTGACATAGCTTAACTTCTGAAACTGATTCGAATCATAAGGATGTTAAAATCAAACTAGGGCAATAGTTAAAACATTGCATAATATTTTTTACAGACATGAAAGAAATTCGCAATGAATTAAAAGAAACACAATAAGCAGGTAGAAAAATAGTTAACTGAAAGAATAGTCAAGAAATCTGAATTTTGCTCTGATCAAATTGAAAAAAATAAATACTAATGCATACATGTGTCAGAAATAGGAGAAAGGGGTAAAAACTGATTGTACAAAGGTTTCTGGAAAAGTTGAAACAGTAGAGCTCCAAGTAGAAGATTTAAATTCAAGCACCGTGCACATGGAACACAGAGTTACCTCTGGTAGTTTGTGTACCAACGGTACAACATGTTGACGCAACTTTTACTGGATACCGGCAATTGCTGCGTTTTGATCCAAATAAACCATACAACCGTTAGAGTGTTACGAAACGGGTAGACTGTACATGAGAAAATCTCTTTCATTAGATTTTGTTTGTGATGATGTGTTTTGCATTGGCCAACCTTATGTCATGATAAGGGGTAAAACACAGTTTGACTTCACTTCAGTGAATATTGGCTCCATAATAAACAAAATTATATTTTAAAGGAATTTTGGAATGATAGAAGGTATCCTCCTGGTCGCAAATGTACCAAAGACTTCTCTAAGAAATGTGTTTCATGTCTGCCACATCTTACAGAAGGGATGAAACTGGAAATAATAATTACGGGTTTAGAAGGAAAAGTTTCTTAATTACGGCAGAAAAGTGTTATTCCCGCACTTATAGATAATATGGATAGGTTTATCGAATACTTCGGATGAGCAGAGACAGTGGCAGCTAATGAGGAAGAGGTTCACAATAATAATAGACCAGCTGATACGAATGTAAACTACAGAAATGATTGAGGTAGAAACATAAATGTGAGGAGCTTATAAGTTCGAAATATGATGTCCAATTACTGTGGCAGAAACAGAGGAAGAGGAATTGGACCTCTTCCAGATTTTCAAAATTATGATGGAAACAGTCAGGTAGAAAATGTACCATTGAGAGAGAACAGACAGCAAAATACATAGTGATCTGAAAATGTAACCAATGAGAGTAATAGGCCACTTGAAGGAAACTAACTCCCGTCTATGAGTAAAATAGATGCTCACCAGACAGAGACACTAACTCAGGCAGTAATTTACAAACAAGCAAAAGCAATAAGCCAACACACACAAGGTAATGGCAGGGACGATGATTCAGTGGCAACTACAAATACAGATGACTTGTTCAAACACGCTGATTATCTAATAGAATTATACACATTATAAAACTCGTATAAGCTTGGGAAGGAAATAAGAAGTAATAGTAGGTAAAAACAAACTAATTCATTCCTAACACGTAGTAACGAATGTGAAGTGAGTGCTTATATTTGTGATAATGATGGAAATCTGCAGGCTAAGATTCTTCTGGAAGAAGTAGATTCAGTATTGCAAAGTTGTGAACAGAAATTAGCGTATCAAGGTGGTAGCTAGCATAATAAGACTGAGGAACCTATGAGATGTGATAACTTGTAAAAAAAAAAATAGAGGGAGATTATTTATATAACTTTGATTTGAGGGAATGCCATTTCTCAAAATGTTTAGATGTTGTGCAGCAAACAAAGGTCGTAGAATTCATAAAATACATTGATTTGATATTAGTGGGCAGGTTAGAAAAACCAACTGGAAGTGTAAAAACTGATAACACTGTGGACCGAAATGTAAATGTAAATGCTACTGAAAGAGACTATTTTAGCGCTTGATGGACTGAGGAAGATTTGACTGATGCACTTCATGAGGCCCCTGTACAAAGTAAAATAGTCTTCCTATTACAGAGTTAAATGTTTCATAAAATAATAGTGTCTTGTCTTCTTAATCGAGGCAGCAAAGCAAGTGCATAGTCCCAATCATTTTGTGGTACTATTCCTAACAGGAATAAGTTAGCTGTAATGAAAGTAACTGGTTTAGATATAGTAGGTGGTACTGGACTAGTAAACCAAACAGCTTTGATACCAATGCATGTAAGAAACATAATTCTAGATATCGTAATTGTTTAATTCTGTCCAAGGAAAAACTGGCTTTGAATTAGTGACTGTGTCTTTCATTTGAAAGTATGTGGCTAATGATAATGAGATGTGTGGAGTACTCATTACAGTAATGAAAAGTAGAGAGTGTTTGAAGAAACTCAAGTAGTTCACGCATATATTCCAAGGACTTCTTAGAAAAGACAAACCAATTGCAAATGCTCACAGACTGGAGTATCCAAAAAGAATGAGAAATTTACACCTCAGAGAGATAGTAGATCTGAATAAATTTATAGATAGTAGTAATTTCAGTCTGTAGCTAATCTGCCAGCATTTGATGGATACATAGTATTGTGAACTGTGCAGTTCCAGCTGGGTGAAATCGTAGTTTCTTTGAGGTTTGAGCCCTCCTTCTTATCTTTCCTTTCAGGTATGCTTAGTTTTCTGTCCATAGTGAATAAAAAGTATGTATCAGAATGTTTGTATATAAGCTATTAGTGATCCAAGATTCTTCTTAGTTTATGTGTTATTACCAATTTTGAATTACCTGATTTGTGATGCAATAACCGCCAAAGAGAAGTTTGCATAAATAAATTTAAGGTTATCATTAAAATACCACACTTCAGACAAGGCCAGAGAAGATAGTAGGAAATACGAACTATATTTTCTGAAAGTAATTATTAATGGGAAAAAATTTAAATACACACAAGAAACATAATGAAAGCTGTAGATTTCTAAAATCTGAGAACTGGAATCTACATAAAGTTATATTTCAAATTTGTAAATACTTTGTCTATAGTTCAGAGAATTTAATAGGCTTGGGCCATAAAGAGGTAAGCAGAATCATTTTGTCCCATCATTTGACGAATATGTGAGGAAGTGGTATATGCTCATGCCAGAAATTTATGTTAATAAGTTGAAATAAGGTAAATGAAAATGATGTCGTTACAGTGACTCATTCAATGGTAAAATGAGAAGTAATAAGGTCGTTAGGGAGATGTACTCAGTATAGTAATGGAAATGGAGATGAGTTTTATATTTATTTTTCTCATGTCTCAACTTTCAAAACATACTTGCTATATGAAGAACAGTCAATTAAGATGTAAACACTGACAACCACAGATAATAATATAGGAAGATAACATATTGAAGAAGTGCATATTATTGATAAATTTAAATTTAATAGTTAAAGATTTTTAATTAAGGTAACGAAACGGAAAAGTAGCTGCCAACAAAGAAATAGCTTTTATAGGAAGGTATTTCACATGCCAACTGAGACATGCATAGATATAAGCTTGCTGAGATTATTCAACTTTACAAAACAACAGAACAACTATTATAACGATAATATCATGTAATCTGACGATATATTTCAAAGTAGCTGTCAATATGGAGTAAAAGCAGTATTTGCAAAGAGCAGAACAAATTAAGATGTCTTCACATACTTCAAAAATATGTATTGTAATTAACCATATTTAAAACAGATGTTTATTTGGAAAGAAATATTCTTCCTGTTGATTTATATTTAATTAAACAACCAACAGAGAAAATAGGTTTAGAATTTATTGTATTTCCCCTTAGCATAGTAAGAAGTGGAAGCTGTGTTATCCGTTTATCAGTGATGTACAGGTATCATGTAATTCCAGCTTGCCAGCTGTGTAGAGAATGGCGTGAAGGACAGCAACCAAAATGGCTCCTCCCCTTTTCCTTACAATAAAATAGAGTGGTGACAATAATGCTCATCATAGTGCCTCCCCCCCCCTCTACCCTAAACGAAAGGGGAGCAATGAGTGATACACTCTCCATAGTGCCTACGATCATAAAATCGGTAAGTGAAAATGGAAGTTGTGCATGTGTGGGGTTTATTTTTTCTTGTCTTTCACGCATATTAAATATCAAAGTATTTTTTTTTTCAAAGCCAGTACCATCTGAATAAAAAGGATGTCTAAATTGAAAAAGAAATCTAAAATTTTTCCTCATATTTATGTGTATGTATGCACATGATACTTGCTTGATTTGTCTTTTGATGTGTATATGCACCTATTTTGTTGTCTACTGATATGTGAAGAAATTTGCTGGTAATAGATTTTTTGGTAAGTACTTGCTACCAATATTTGATTTTGTTTCAAAAATTACTGTAACGGTTTGTGGTAATAATGCTGTTTCTTAAAACTTTCTTGCAGATTATACCTTTGTGTGGGACAAGACTTCGAACGTGGACCCTTTCGTCTCATGGGCAGTGCTCTTACCGCCTGAATCACCCAAGTACGCCAGAAGCTTCACTCCTCATAGCTTCATTTTTAGCGGTACATTTCTCCTACTTACCCAGCTTCACAGCAGTTGTTCTGCACATCTTGTTGGGATAATCCCATTTGAAGGGATGATACTGCACAAAAATGGTTTAGCCACTGTCTAGGACTCATTTCCAGAATGAATCTTCCACTCTGCAGTGTATTGTGTTGTTTTCAAATCTTCCAGATAGATTAATACTGTCTACTGGAGTGGAAGTCGAACCCCAGAACTTTCAAAACAGGAAACACCATGCTGCAGAGTGAAATATCCGTTTCAGGAGAACAGTACCCCACAGGAAATCTGTCGAGATAGAACAGTGACTTCAGTATCTAGAGAAACGTATTAGGAATTAGATAACCAGGCATTCCTTCAAAATTAAACTTAAGATTTGAATCACTTTACACGTTACAACCCAAACAATCATAGTGAAAGACGTAGAGTATCATTTTCGTCACTTGCACCAGGGAAGAACCGTCAATGATGAAGCCACAGCAGGTGACAAGTACTAGCGACAGGACAACTGTGACGGAATTAGCGGAGGAAGTATCGTTTGAGGAGGTGGGAAACATCTTGGAAAAAAATGTATGGCCAGTGCCTCCGAATGCTCACTGAAGTATCGTACGCTCCTCGGAAATTATTTACGCCGTGTTTTCAACATCTCTCTGGTTGGGAAGTGCCAGGCTCAGTCTGACGTTTCGCGCTGCATCACATTGATGACAGAAAGTCCTCACTTGTAAGCAGTGGGGAAGAAAGTAGATTGGTTGTTTCATCGAAAGTTGCATTTATTGCTGCGTTAGCAAAGCGGAGTGAGTCTGTTATATACATTGTTACTCTTCATTGTTGGAGGCAGATAACTCCTGTAGCAGTGAGAATTCAGTTGCATCATTTCTAGGAGAAAAGTTGTTTTAGCCGAAATTGCGCAAGCAATCTACGAATGTTTCTTTTTGTTTCCTTTTGAATAACATTTTTTGTAACATTGTGTTTTATAGTATTTCTATTTGCACACATTTGCTAATTATAACCATGTAAAAAAATACGACAATTTAGTATCTTGATCACACTGCAAATCTTTGATTTTAGTGATTAGATTTTGACTATTGACGACAGAATAATTATTTCGAAAAATAAAGGCTTTTTTTTTATTTTTCGTGAAGAAACCTTATTAACTCATGGTATGCACTGTTCATATTGTTTACAATCAGGCGTATTGGATAGTGAATTTTATGTACTCTAAACTGGGAACGCAATCGGAATCAGGTGTACGCAACATTTATTGGGAAAAAGAGGCACTAATGTACATAGTTCCGCTTTTGCTGATCATCTGTTAATTTCCACTCACAAATAGAAATGTGTTGAAGAAATTCCCATTTTACATAGGGATATGAAATGTGACAGGCTTGGTGTACTCGAAGAGCTAGAGACTTTGAAGCATATTTCAAAGAACGATGGCCTCATCCTCAATGAACAGTTATAATTACGTAACAAAAATTTTTTCTGCGGCTTTAATCCAGTACTCGCCGAATTTTGATTGCTTTATTTTTTACTATATTTCCTGTCTCTAGTTTCGAAACCTCTTTTTCTTCGAATCTTATGGATGTATACTAGTAAAGTTGCCTTCATGCAGATATTTTCTGAACTGTGCAGCAGTATGTGTAAGTATATTTGTAATACCGTAAATTTTCGAAGCGGTAGTTTCTGTATAGGCTAATAGATGCCTCTGTTATAGTTCATTTGCTCGACTTCTTTGTATTTTCAAAAGTACACTAAATAAATGTCCTCCGCCGCGGACGCAAACAGAATGCTTACACCGAGAACCGAACGCGGCCGCCGGGGGCGACCGCTATCCCCACCACCGCGCGCACGCCGCTGGTCCACCGCAGCCACCAGAGGTCTAGTGGAGGGGGGTGACCGCGCATATAAATAGCCCGCTCTCCGCGAATCTCGACACTTCGCCAGAAGATGGGTACTATGACACTTCCCCAAACGTCGCGAGATATCAACGCTACCACCCGGCTGGAGACCCGAGAAACCTTCATCACTCTGTATTTTATTTCTATAATTAACTGTTGTTTAATTCAATTTTTTCTGTTATAGTGTCTCTCAAGTTTCATATCAGCGCACATTCCGCTGCAGAGTGAAAATCTCATTCTGGAAACATCCCCCAGGCTGTGGCTAAGCCATGTCTCCGCAATATCCTTTCTTTCAGGAGTGCTAGTTCTGCAAGGTTTGCAGGAGAGCTTCTGTAAAGTTTGGAAGGTAGGAGACGAGATACTGGCAGAACTAAAGCTGTGAGACCGGGCGTGAGTCGTGCTTCGGTAGCTCAGATGATAGAGCACTTGCCCGCGAAAGGCAAAGGTCCCGAGTTCGAGTCTCGGTCGGGCACACAGTCTTAATCTGCCAGGAAGTTTCATACCAAACAGTTATTTGCAGCCAGTTGGCTGTGTGAATCCTTAGCTGAGAAACAAAAGGACAAAAAATAATTATAGACACTGGATCAATCATACCGCCTTGGTAGGATTTTAGGAAATAATTAGGGACTACGTCTGAAGAGGGGTAGCTAATTTTTTTAATGGTAGGATAAAACTGGTGATGCCAACTTGAGGCAGCTTTGATATTTGTTTCACTTTTTTTAAATTAAAGGGATGAGGGGGGGGGGGGGGAAGCAGGTAGCGTGCTTGACTCTGGCTCTTAAGATCCCGGGTTCAATCCTGAGTAGGAGCAGCAATTTTTCCCCATTCCATTTCCGTCACATTCAAGATGGTCATTCACCTTCATCTTCACCTTCAATGTGGTCCTAGGTCCACGCTGCCTGTTATCAGATGAGCACCGGACATCTTTCTCTGTAGTAAATGGGTCCACCGTTCTCCCCCATTAGTGCTGCGCTGAAGAAACTGCACTCTACCTATAGTCAGGCCAATAATCGGGCGGCGGGATTGCACCATAGACTCTACCTACTGCAATGCTGTAATAGTGAGATGATGTATTTTCACACCGCCACATCGCGTCACATGAAACACTGATTTGAGTAATGAAAGAGGCCAAGAGCCATTTATTTGTCAATGTATAATATTTAACTACTCTTTGAAATGATGTATTTTGACGATTTACAAGAAGAAATGAATCCAGCACCACTGGCGCACCTAAGAAACTATGGACTAATTCAGCACGCATGTAAATACATCGATATTATAAACAGACTCTGAAGACATTTGAATATATATATATATATATATTGGTTAATGAATGAACATTTCTACGTGATTTCTAAACTTTCCATACCATTCAGGCTCTGTCATTGTTATTGACGTAGGTGTTGACATGTTATATGTGTTTTAAATCCAAGCTCGTAATTATAGTGTCAATTACTCTAAATTTGTGTTTGCTTTGGTAGTTGGAGAACCTTAATCATTTACTTTCTATGTGCCAAGCTTTTTTTTTTTTTTTTTTTTCACGGAGCCAGCCGTGTCCGACGTGTCATTGTGTGGACAGAACAGTCGAGGCCGACATTAACATACTACTTATATTCCCCCCTTGTAATATTCTTCAAACTCAGTTGTAAACTGGATCTTAGGTACATTTTCAGTGCGAATGACGTCCGGGAATTTCTTAGCAAACTTCACTTCCCAAATCACACATCGCTCGCACAAAGCCTCGCTGTTCCACAGTGGTGCGCGGCACTTTCTAAGCGGGAAAGGGAGCCACGCTAGTAGATGTTGCTTCCCCTTCTCAATCTGATGCTTAATAATAATAATAATAATAATAATATTTCCTTACATCAGAATAGCCGTTATACTGGGCTATATTTCGAACCATCTACCATCTAAGTTTCTTTTCTCCTTTATTAGCATATAGTGGTAGTTTATAGCAGCCTATTTATTGTAGATCAAAAGAATTTTTTTATGTATTCAGCGGGATAACATGATAAGCAGGAATACTAACGTGTTGAGATCTACATCTATGATAGATACCAAAAACATTATTGATTCGTACTGTTATCCCGCTGGTGTTCATTTGTAAAAGGGCGTTTTGGTACAGCACTATGTAAACATGGAGAAGCTAGTAATTTCTGGGAGGATCATTTCAAAGCTAAACCGTGCGCCACTTTGCAGAAAGGAGGGTTTTCGGCACGGCAAGTTGCCCACCGACTTAACGTGCACCACAGCAATGCTAACCGAACATTCAATCGATGTCATGAGACACAAAACCTTTAATGATCTTCCTCGTAGTGGTCGCCCATATGCAAACATCAACCGATGACCTTTGTTCACAAATTATGGCTCATAGGTACCCTGAAGGGAATACAGGTACAGTGTTCGTTGCTTTCCTTGAAGCATGTGAAATGACTCTGTCGACTCAGACAACACGTCTGCAGACGGTCAGCCTAGCGTCTACCTATCCATTACAACGAAAACTGTAAACATCACAGAACAGTGGTGCATAAAGAACGTGGACATGGGAACACACAGAGTAGAATCTGTTTCAGTGTTGTATTCAACAAGTACATTTGGCGCCTAACCTGGAATAGCAGCAAGCGATTGCCCTGCCATAGAAAGTACAGGGTTATTACAAATGATTGAAGCGATTTCACAGCTCTACAATAACTTTATTATTTGAGATATTTTCACAATGCTTTGCACACACATACAAAAACTCAAAAAGTTTTTTTAGGCATTCACAAATGTTCGATATGTGCCCCTTTAGTGATTCGGCAGACATCAAGCCGATAATCAAGTTCCTCCCACACTCGGCGCAGCATGTCCCCATCAATGAGTTCGAAAGCATCGTTGATGCGAGCTCGCAGTTCTGGCACGTTTCTTGGTAGAGGAGGTTTAAACACTGAATCTTTCACATAACCCCACAGAAAGAAATCGCATGGGGTTAAGTCGGGAGAGCGTGGAGGCCATGACATGAATTGCTGATCATGATCTCCACCACGACCGATCCATCGGTTTTCCAATCTCCTGTTTAAGAAATGCCGAACATCAGGATGGAAGTGCGGTGGAGCACCATCCTGTTGAAAGATGAAGTCGGCGCTGTCGGTCTCCAGTTGTGGCATGAGCCAATTTTCCGCGGGCTACGCGTGAAACTTGCCCGCACGCGTTCAACCGTTTCTTCTCTCACTGCAGGCCGACCCGTTGATTTCCCCTTACAGAGGCATCCAGAAGCTTTAAACTGCGCATACCATCGCCGAATGGAGTTAGCAGTTGGTGGATCTTTGTTGAACTTCGTACTGAAGTGTCGTTGCACTGTTATGACTGACTGATGTGAGTGCATTTCAAGCACGACATGCGCTTTCTCGGCTCCTGTAGCCATTTTGTCTCACTGCGCTCTCGAGCGCTCTGATGGCAGAAACCTGAAGCGCGGCTTCAGCCGAACAAAACTTTATGAGTTTTTCTACGTATCTGTAGTGTGTCGTGACCATATGTCAATGAATGGAGCTACAGTGAATTTATGAAATCGCTTCAATCATTTGTAATAGCCCTGTATTTGCTGTATTGAGCTGGCGTGCTAGGTCGCAGCAACAGCCTTGTCGCGGGGCAAACTAGGCTACAACAAAAACAATATCAGTAGTACTTTGAATGACAGTTAACAATCATTGTCATCGCATTCCTTGCGCTGGCAAGATCTACCCCGGCCTCTAATAGAGTGCCAATTTGCTACATCTCGAGGTTTTTCTGACATTACCCAACCTTGCGTCATCAGAGGTGTCCTTTCACTGCAGTGGAAGCGTTCTAATGGTTTCTAATGGTGATACTTGGAGGAAATCCTTAACAACTTGGGTTACAGTAGAGAGCACACAGTGTAACTTTTTGAATGGTTGCCGTTTAATGATTACTCTGGTTTATCACGCCACAGTTCACTGCACACTGTAATACGTCGCGCAACATTAGGCATCAATAACATTCTGCAATTTTCGGCAAATAACGCTTTAATTATTTCCAACACCACATACGTGATCGCACGACAGACCGACCCGCGACTGCTTCTATATCTACATCATACTCCACGAGCCACCCGATGGTGTGTGGCGGAGGGTACTTTCGGTACCATTATCTGATCCCTCATACCCTGTTCCACTAGCGAATAGTGCACGGGAACAATGAGTGTGGGTAAGCCTCTGTATTGGCTGTAATTTATCGAATTTTCTCCTCGTGGGCAATATGCGAGCTGTATGTGGGAAGAAATAATATGTTCTCCGACTCCTCCTGAAAAGTGCTGTCCCGAAATTTAAATAGTAATTCTCTCCGTGATGCACAACGCCTGTCTTGTAACGTCTGCCAGTGGAGTTCGTTTAGCATCTCCATAACGCCATCTCGCCAGCTAAACAATCTTCTCTATCAGTCCTACCTGATAGGGAACCCACACATATGAAGAATACTCAGGAATCGGGAGAACAAGTGCCCTATAAGCCACATTTCCTTAAGATTCTTCCGATGAATGTGAGTCTGTTGTCTGCGTTTCCCACTATCTGTTTCATATTCCACTTGACGCTCTGGATATTTACGCCTAGATACACTCCTGGAAATTGAAATAAGGACACCGTGAATTCATTGTCCCAGGAAGGGGAAACTTTATTGACACATTCCTGGGGTCAGATACATCACATGATCACACTGACAGAACCACAGGCACATAAACACAGGCAACAGAGCATGCACAATGTCGGCACTAGTACAGTGTATATCCACCTTTCGCAGCAATGCAGGCTGCTATTCTCCCATGGAGACGATCGTAGAGATGCTGGATGTAGTCCTGTGGAACGGCTTGCCATGCCATTTCCACCTAGCGCCTCAGTTGGACCAGCGTTCGTGCTGGACGTGCAGACCGCGTGAGACGACGCTTCAGCCAGTCCCAAACATGCTCAATGGGGGACAGATCCGGAGATCTTGCTGGCCAGGGTAGTTGACTTACACCTTCTAGAGCACGTTGGGTGGCACGGGATACATGCGGACGTGCATTGTCCTGTTGGAACAGCAAGTTCCCTTGCCGGTCTAGGAATGGTAGAACGATGGGTTCGATGACGGTTTGGATGTACCGTGCACTATTCAGTGTCCCCTCGACGATCACCAGTGGTGTACGGCCAGTGTAGGAGATCGCTCCCCACACCATGATGCCGGGTGTTGGCCCTGTGTGCCTCGGTCGTATGCAGTCCTGATTGTGGCGCTCACCTGCACGGCGCCAAACACGCATACGACCATCATTGGCACCAAGGCAGAAGCGACTCTCATCGCTGAAGACGACACGTCTCCATTCGTCCCTCCATTCACGCCTGTCGCGACACCACTGGAGGCGGGCTGCACGATGTTGGGGCGTGAGCGGAAGACGGCCTAACGGTGTGCGGGACCGTAGCCCAGCTTCATGGAGACGGTTGCGAATGGTCCTCGCCGATACCCCAGGAGCAACAGTGTCCCTAATTTGCTGGGAAGTGGCGGTGCGGTCCCCTACGGCACTGCGTAGGATCCTACGGTCTCGGCGTGCATCCGTGCGTCGCTGCGGTCCGGTCTCAGGTCGACGGGCACGTGCACCTTCCGCCGACCACTGGCGACAACATCGGTGTACTGTGGAGACCTCACGCCCCACGTGTTGAGCAATTCGGCGGTACGCCCACCCGGCCTCCCGCATGCCCACTATACGCCCTCGCTCAAAGTCCGTCAACTGCACATACGGTTCACGTCCACGCTGTCGCGGCATGCTACCAGTGTTAAAGACTGCGATGGAGCTCCGTATGCCACGGCAAACTGGCTGACACTGACGGCGGCGGTGCACAAATGCTGCGCAGCTAGCGCCATTCGACGGCCAACACCGCGGTTCCTGGTGTGTCCGCTGTGCCGTGCGTGTGATCATTGCTTGTACAGCCCTCTCGCAGTGTCCGGAGCAAGTATGGTGGGTCTGACACACCGGTGTCAATGTGTTCTTTTTTCCATTTCCAGGAGTGTATTTTACGGCAGACGCTGTCTCCAGCTGTTTGTCATCAATAGTGTAGCTGTACAGTAGTGGATTTCTTTTCCTATGAATGCGCAATATGATACATTTATTTACGTTCCGGGTCAACTGCCAGAGCCTGCACCAGTCATCAATTCTCTGCAGGTCGTTCTGCAAATTCTTACTATCTTTGGCGTTGCTACCTCGATTTAGACAACTGTATCATTTGCGAATAGCCTTAAAGAGCATCCGACTCTTTCTACTAGATCATTTATATACATTGTAAAAAGCAACGATCGTATCACACTTCCATGTGGTACTCTGTTAAGAGCGGCGTGTTGACTTCTTTCTGCAACAAAGTCTTGAATCCAATCGCAAGTCTGCTCCGATACTCCGTAAGCTCGTTTTTTTTCTTTTCTTTACATGGCAACGGGCGGTGTCAAATTCCTTACTGAAACAAATGAACATGGTATCAACCTGAGGGCCATTGTCCACTGAGCTGCGGATCTCTTGGAGGAACAGAGCGAGCTGAGTTTCGCACGATCTCTGTTTGCGGAATTCATGTTGATTTTTATAGAAGAGATATACGTTTTCCAAAAACGTCATAATTCTTGAGCATAAAACACGTTCCATAATTCTACAACAGATTGACGTCAACGATATTGGTCTATCATAATGTGGATCTGTCTTACGGCCTTTCTTAAAAGCGGGAATAACATTCGCTTTTTTCCAGTCGTTAGGTACCTTTCGTTGCTCAAGCGAGTTACGATAAATTACTAAATCTTTGGAGAATCGCATGATGTTTGAAAGGAGGGACCGTATTACGATCTTCCGCGGTGAAACAAATTCGGAAGACCGAATTCAATATTTTGGCCTTCTGTTACCCTCCGTTTCGGTGCCGGTGTGGTCGCTGAGAGAATGAATTGACGATTTTGACCCACTTACTGATTTTTCATACTACCAAAACCTCTTAGGAGCTTTGCTCAGGTCGGTTGACACGTATAATTACAGAATCATTGAACGCTTCTCTCATTGCTCTCCTTACGCTCATTTTCGCTATGTTCAGCTTTTGTTTGTCAGCTAGGTTTTTACTTCTCTTGAATCTGAGAGGAAGTGCTCTTTGTTTACGTAGCGCTTTTCTAACACGGCTATTAAGCCATACTGGATCTTTCCTATCCCTTAAACCCTTACTCGGAACATACTTGTCTAGACCATATTGAACGATGCCTTTGAATTTTTTTCATTTGTTTTCAACATCTTCGTCCTCATCACCGAATATTTGATACTGACTGCTGACGTATTCTGAAATTTGTATCCTGTCACCCTTGCTGAGCAAATGCATCTTCCTACCTTTCTTAACAGTTCGTGTAGGACCTGTCGTCATAGATGCTGTCACAGCCTTATGATGACTGATACCTTCCTCTACGTTAATTGATTCTGCAAGTACAGGTCTGTTTGTTGCCCGGAGGTTTAAGACGTTACCCTCACGAGTCTATACAATCGTAAACAATATTTTAACGATCTTTCGGAGCAACGGACTAAAGCCACTACCGATCTGTCTGTAGACTACAGTCCCCTCTCGCGTGCTGCTTTTGTAATCCAATAATCAACATACTGAACAGGAGCCACCACCGAAACAACTGATCATTGTGGCCTCTGGTACCAGACACAGGCTGCACTAGCCCTTAAGTCCATGACGACAGAAGAGAGCTGCGAATCCCAGCCACAGTAGTTTTGTGTTATTATATGTATCGGGCACAGCCATTCGCAAAATTCTGATGTGGGTGATGCCATGATGCCCCGTCGCGTCATCCAGATGCTGTGCGTGAACCTCCACTTTATTCAAACTCCGTATTGTCCCTCTACGCAGACAGTAGTCTTTGCGCAGTATTGCACAATCTTATGAAGCCTTAAATACCTGTTATCTTACACAAATCTTGCTATTAACGAAAAGCTAATACATAAATACTTACCTTTAGAGTTTTGTTCTGTTGGCATGGCACTGACGTTAAAGTTGTGTACACTGGTCTCAATGTAACTCAGTGAATAATGATTAGTCTTCCAGATTGGCTGTGCTGGGTGTGACAGTCACTTGGTAGTTACTGTAAGATTGTGCAATGACTTCTGCAATATGAAAACTGTTTGATGACTGCTGGAGCGATGGTAACTGCTCGCACCAGTAACTGCTGGCAATGATAACTTGTAACTGTAGTAAAACTGCGCCGAGTAAAACTGCGCGTCAGCATAAATCTGCCTTCATCGGATGAATTTTCACTTTCGGACTATTGGTCACACGTCAAATGGAAGCTGGAAGTAGCTGCTGTTATCAGTGGCCTCTACGGTGGATGGATCGGACTGTGTGTTTGGTGAAAGGATGATATGGTATCCGTCACGTATGCTATCCATATGGTTACTAACCATAACTATGTGGCTCCACGATGGAGACTGGATTGGCGTGTGGCGCCTTCTGTGGGTATAACAGTCCGTATTTCATGGTGGACACACCAAATAGCGTCGAGTTTCCTCCTTCGACGAGTGAGGTATTTGTATCGCCGCTGGTGAAAATTTACCATAATGGTAAAATTAAAGATTCGAGTTCATACGGATGCTTACCCAAAATCGTTCTTGCCACATACCATTTCCAAGTGATACAGGAAATCAGGGAAATAACAGTTTTACAGCAAGTACCCTCCGCCACACAACATAAAGCGACTTACGAAGTACTGATGTAGATGCAGAAGAGTGTGAAGACGGCCGGGTACTACTGTTTTTCACATGCATCGTACCGTGTCAGCAGAGGGATGGGCCAGTCATGGCTTGGGCCGGTATCACGTACGAACATCGAACGCCTGTCATCGTTAGTTACGTTGATTTGAGTACTTGCAATACTGGAACAGTCTCCTCCAGTACACTGCTTCGCCGTACAGTCGACATTTCGCTGCTAGTGGCAGAATCCACCCGATACTAACGATGTACGGCGCGCGAGATAAATTACGCGACGTTTCGCTCTGAAACGTTTATTGGTGGACGCCGATTAATCCTCTGGACTCCTACGCTATTAAATCAGTGTAATTAAGGGCCGCCAGTCTGGCTTTATCCCGCGAGACAGTGTTAAAATTGTCTCCATTCCTATACGACTAATGACTGCTCTGGAGCAATCCAACTGCTTTAAAACGACTCTCAGATCAGACCAGTAGATTGGAAAACGAAAATCGCAGTCACAAAGCGTCCCAAGTAATTTCTAGCTATTTACACAGATAACATTCTCGTAAACTAAACAGGTTAACAGTTTAACGTCAAAAAGGAAAGAGACAATTACAAAACAATCTCCACAATTTAAGTTTCCACGGGAACAAAAGATGTTCAAACACCAGCTCCAGCTAGCTAATGGCTCAGTCTTCTTCGTACCGAGCATGCACACTCTTCCTAAACTGGAACATTCGACTAGAAAACCGGCAGTAGACCATGCTGCAATCCACACCCTCTATTAGGACACCCTGGCGAACTCTTTAAAAGTTTTCCACACAGGCAGAATAGCTTAAGTGATCTCTTAGATCTTTTGTTCCCTAGTTGATAGACACACCTTCAGATCCAGAGGACCCACAACGTCCCTCCTACACCACCAAGTGCTGCTCACTAAATTCACGATTTTACTAGCTCCAAACTAGCTCTAGGAAACTGGTTTATCATGTAGACTTTTCAATTAATCGACCTCCGGATGTTTCCAACAGGACAAAGGTCTCGAGAATACGCTGATCAGGGCAACAATGGAAGATCCTCTGCTTTGAGGTAAGTCAGGACATCAGGGGTGACTCGTGGTCGTGCGTTATCTTCTTGAAAGTTATTGTCATGGTGACTTTGAAGGTAAAGCACTGCCACTGGCCATAACACGACAGAAACGTAACGGCACATGTCAAAATTACCAGCTACGTGAGCCATATGTGTTAGTGCTGTATGCTCAGTTATACTCCATAGCACCACATCAGGCGCTGGGCTTATATGACAATGTTGTAGGCAACGTGGTAACTATCATTCTCCTCGACGCCTGCACACACCGATACATCCATGCTGTATGTAGGAAAATATCTCGTCTGCAAAGACGGCGCTTGTCCTATTTGTTTGAATTTCACATTCAACTTTTTGACCGACTTCAGGTTGACAGGATATTATTATGTCACGGTACCCAGGCCCCATTTAGTCTTTGTGATGGTTCCACCGGCATGGTTCTTTTGGCGAATGCAGAAATGGTCAGTACAAATATTTGGGTTTTTAATCTTCGGCTCGTGGCGGATTACAGTTCTCTGACATCAGTCTTCCTTCGATATTGGGATATACGACATATTCGAGTGAAACACTGGGCTGCTCATCACCTCTTACTCGCCTATAATCTTTTTTGGTCTGTAAAAATAGTGATTAAAACAATTATTCCCTCTCACTTACAGGTATGAGGTTATCGAGCACATATTACTTATACCAGCCAGGAAGCAACCTGCTTTATTCGTAATCAGAGGCGCCACATCCTTATGAATTGCCCACGTCATGTGGAGATATTGAAACCCGTTTATGAACAGTGTACAAAATTGTCTTTAGAGGATCTTCTACCATAAGATTCTGCTGCTAAAACATCCCTAGTTACTGAGGACCAAAGTAGAGCTTTGAGAGATAATGCTCGTCGTGATTTTTGATATATATATATATATATATATATGGGTGTATATACACTCCTGGAAATTGAAATAAGAACACCGTGAATTCATTGTCCCAGGAAGGGGAAACTTTATTGACACATTCCTGGGGTCAGATACATCACATGATCACACTGACAGAACCACAGGCACATAGACACAGGCAACAGAGCATGCACAATGTCGGCACTAGTACAGTGTATATCCACCTTTCGCAGCAATGCAGGCTGCTATTCTCCCATGGAGACGATCGTAGAGATGCTGGATGTAGTCCTGTGGAACGGCTTGCCATGCCATTTCCACCTGGCGCCTCAGTTGGACCAGCGTTCGTGCTGGACGTGCAGACCGCGTGAGACGACGCTTCATCCAGTCCCAAACATGCTCAAAGGGGGACAGATCCGGAGATCTTGCTGGCCAGGGTAGTTGACTTACACCTTCTAGAGCACGTTGGGTGGCACGGGATACATGCGGACGTGCATTGTCCTGTTGGAACAGCAAGTTCCCTTGCCGGTCTAGGAATGGTAGAACGATGGGTTCGATGACGGTTTGGATGTACCGTGCACTATTCAGTGTCCCCTCGACGATCACCAGTGGTGTACGGCCAGTGTAGGAGATCGCTCCCCACATCATGATGCCGGGTGTTGGCCCTGTGTGCCTCGGTCGTATGCAGTCCTGATTGTGGCGCTCACCTGCACGGCGCCAAACACGCATACGACCATCATTGGCATCAAGGCAGAAGCGACTCTCATCGCTGAAGACGACACGTCTCCATTCGTCCCTCCATTCACGCCTGTCGCGACACCACTGGAGGCGGGCTGCACGATGTTGGGGCGTGAGCGGAAGACGGCCTAACGGTGTGCGGGACCGTAGCCCAGCTTCATGGAGACGGTTGCGAATGGTCCTCGCCGATACCCCAGGAGCAACAGTGTCCCTAATTTGCTGGGAAGTGGCGGTGCGGTCCCCTACGGCACTGCTTAGGATCCTACGGTCTTGGCGTGCATCCGTGCGTCGCTGCGGTCCGGTCCCAGGTCGACGGGCACGTGCACCTTCCGCCGACCACTGGCGACAACATCGATGTACTGTGGAGGCCTCACGCCCCACGTGTTGAGCAATTCGGCGGTACGTCCACCCGGCCTCCCGCATGCCCACTATACGCCCTCGCTCAAAGTCCGTCAACTGCACATACGGTTCACGTCCACGCTGTCGCGGCATGCTACCAGTGTTAAAGACTGCGATGGAGCTCCGTATGCCACGGCAAACTGGCTGACACTGACGGCGGCGGTGCACAAATGCTGCGCAGCTAGCGACATTCGACGGCCAACACTGCGGTTCCTGGTGTGTCCGCTGTGCCGTGCGTGTGATCATTGCTTGTACAGCCCTCTCGCAGTGTCCGGAGCAAGTATGGTGGGTCTGACACACCGGTGTCAATGTGTTCTTTTTTCCATTTCCAGGAGTGTATTTCTGTGGGAATTTTTGCGGGCAAAGAAACTGTGCATGTTGCTCCAACCCCCAGCGAATGAGCAATATCCGTTATTTTGCCTAGGGAAAAATTAACGTTCTACGGAATGCAGGAAAGTTGTGACTGAGTGAATTCAGCCAAGGCCAAATTAGCGTTTCAGATCCAGCACGGAGACAACGGCGTTGCAGATGCCACTTGGTAAAGTACCATCATGCATTAAGCCACAGTAAATGATGAGTCGAGATTTTGCTCAATCCAGCTTGCGTACACTTTGACCATTGAATATCAAAAGCTGGAACAGTAACCTACCCTCTCATTGAGTACATGAGAGTTTTTTCATTGGTTCAAGAAGTTAATTTATTCTCCATCAACTCAGTGCATTGACCATCTACAGCATCGTAGGTGTAAATGAGCTAATGAAGATTTTAATCAGTCTTTCCTGTGATAAAACTTTTTTCATATATAGAGATAACGATTTTAATAATCGTCAGTTCGAATGACGAATAGTTAAATATTTTGTTATTGTCAAAAGTAATTGAACATGATTGTTGTGTATCACTTGATTCTTGAAAGCACAGTTGATAAATTATATGTAAAATAAAAAAGGGAATAGCTGTTTTGTCTTTCTAGAGTAGACCCCAAACATTCATTTTTATTAATTCATGCATTCTAGTTGAGTGACAGCAGCTTTTATAATGATTTTTCTTACAATCTGAACATGATATTAGCTGCCTTTAAGGGCCATATTTTTATTGAATGTCTGTTTAACATCCTGGGCTTAAGAAGACAGTTCAGATGTTTTGTCCATTTGCGCGCTAAGTGGTAAGCTAAGTTTGCACACATTATTCCACTTGCTGTGCAGATGCAAAGGTGTCCAACTCACAGTATCAATTCCAAGTAGCCTCAGTAAATAACAGATAAAGCCTGAGAGAGCAGTATCATGGAAGTAGAAAAAACGGTTGAAAGATTATGGGAGATATTCACATTTCTTCTCCCTCTGTTTCGTCCATTGATTCTGGCATGGATACTGGTGCATAGCTCTGTTCAATGATGGTTTTATAATTTTGTAGTTTTTGTTTCAGTTCAATTGGCTATGCAAGCGTATACTTCCCTGACTTTGAATATTAACAGGATTGGTTCTGACCCCCGGCTCGCCGCTTTGTGACATTTTATGTGTGAATGTAATACTGCAGTGCCTGCATTAGTCCGAGTTACGATGCAAAGTACCTTCGGACAGCAGCAGGAACATTCATAAAAATCCGAAGGAACTTTGAATCGTTATTCGGAATAAAACAGGTACTTCAATATCGTATTTATTCACCGACACTGGGCAAGCAGCGTTTAAGTAACATATCTCCCCTGTACAGGAATATACATAGGGGATGTAGGAGTATAGTTTGCAGACACATGGTTGACGCAGTACGTTGCTCGAAAAAATCATTGCAGTTCACCAACATTGTGTACCTAGACGCCTGATACTAACACTGTTATCGAATGTCGAGATGTCTATTCGGTAACTGCGGCCACTAATATCTTGGGTGCCTTGCTTTTTCTCGACTTCGATAAAGTATTTGAGCGTGTGAGCCACAGTTTCTAAATGAGTGTGTTAACCGTTTTGGGTTTTGCTCACGACGCATGCCAAGTCCTAGCCAATATTTTCACTAATATCCATGCCTCAGTGTTTGTGAACAGTCACCATACCTTACCGGATTTCGATCCGATGGGGTCTACCCCAGGGAAGGCCGATATCCATGTGACTCTTGACATCTAACTACATAGGTGGACAATTGGTGTTGTGGTCTTCAGTCCAGAGACTGGTTTGATGTAGCTCGCCTTGCCACTCTATCCTGTGCAAGTTTCTTCATCTCTAAGTAACTACTGCACCCTATATCCTTCTGAATCTGCTTAGTGTATTCATCTCTTGGTCTCCCTCTGCGATTTTTACCCTTCACACTGCCCTCCAGTGTTAAATTGATCTCTGCCTCGTGATGACTGGGTGTTGTGTGCTGTCCTTAGGTTAGTTAGGTTGAAGTAGTTCTAAGTTCTAGGGGACTGATGACCATAGATGTTAAGTCCCATAGTGCTCAGAGCCATTTGAACCATTTTGTTAAACTGATCATCCCTTGATGCCTCAGAACATGTCCTACCAACCGATTCCTTCTCCTAGTCAAGTTGCACCACAAATTGCACTTTTCCCCAATTCTCTTCAGTACCTCCTCCTTAGTTACATGATCTACGCATCTAATCTTCCCCATTCTTTTGTAGCACCACATTTCGGAAGCTTCTACTCTCTTCTTGTCGAAGCTATTTATCGTCCATGTTTCACATCCATACATGGCAACACCCCATACAAATACTTTTAGAAAAGAATTCCTGACACTTAAATCTATACCCGATTTCTCTTCTCCAGAAACGCTGTTCTTGCCATTGCCAGTCTACATTTTTGATCCTCTCTACTTCGAACATCATCAGTTGTATTGCTCCCCAAATAGCAAAACCCATCTACTACTTTTAGTTTCTCATTTCCTAATCTAACTCCCTCAGCATCCCGTCGACTACATTCCATTTTTCTCGTTTTGCTTTTGTTGATGTTCATCTTATATTGTCCTTTACTGTCCATTCTGTTCAACTGCTCTTCCAAGCCCCTGCTGTCTCTGACAGAGTTACAATGTCATCGCAAAACCTCAAAGTTTTAATTTCTTCATCATGGGTTTGAATTCCTACTCCATATTTTTCTTTTGTTCCCTTTTCTGCTTGCTCAATATGTAGAATGAATAACATCAGGGATGGCCTACAACCGTGTCCCACTCCCTTCTGTGAGCTATCATCCCAAAGATGTTCGTGCTCACATGCTGTTCCTCTTCGTTGAAATGTCTTGGTTCAAACTCGTCTAGGGGTTGAACCGCACGTGTCGCATTACACGCCTTAAATTAGACACTTGTGACCCTTTGGTTAAATTCTCTGGCTGATGCCAAGTTTGCGAAATTGTATGAAACATACAAAGTTAATAAAACATATACGAGGGCTGTCCAGAAAGTAAGTTCCGATCGGTCGCGAAATGGAAACCACAGCGAAAACCAGAAACATTTTATTTGCAACAGTTAGGTACATCTTCCACCTACTTCTCTACATAGTCGCCGCTCCAACTTCGAGTTTTGTCGTAGTGTTGTATCAACTTTCCAATTATCCTCTTCATAGAAGGCAGCCGCCTGTGCTTTCGGCCAGTTATCTGCACCGGTCTGCAGCTCGTCGTCTGTGGAAAAATTTTGTCTTCATAGCCATCGGTTCTTGTGAGCGGAGATGAGACTCAGGGTGAGCCAATTACGGACTGTCTTGTGGGTGATCAAACACTTGTCATCGGAAACGCTGCAGGAGCGTCTACATTGTCCCACAGTCTACGGCCGAGAATTGGCACGAAGAAGGAACAGCTCGACAGTTTTGTTATGTGGGCAGCGGGACAGTCGAAATCTATAACCAGGCCCTCATACTTAGCGGGAGACGCAATTCCCTACGCATCTTGAATGCTCACTGATCACTGAAAACTGAAAAGAGCGACGCGACACGATCGACGGGCAGAGAAGAAACACTGCCCAACACATCTGTGCCAAGCTTTACCGGATTTTGCAAGTGGTTTCCATTTCGCGACCGATCGGAACTTACTTTCTGGACAACCTTCATAATAACAGTAATAATAATATCGGGAACTAATTTAAAGGCCCATAAATGATGTAGGCCACACAGTTGCGGTTTGGTTAGAAAAATGTTAATTCAGAAAGCAAATTAATAGCGAAGGTGGTCGTATTTAGAGTTACTGTTATACTCGATCGTATACGCATTTGACACAGTTCGATAATTCACAATCTCATCGCGAAATACAAGTCCAATACTCCACCTCGTTATCTAATCGAAACGTTAGAGTTCACATCAGGCGCACAGCTGCCCACCGCTCAGAGTCTAAGTCCCCTGATACCACATAAAGCGAATTTTTTAAGTCTTTTCACTTCACAGCTACCTGAAGACCGACTGTCCGCTTTCGCGTCTCGACCACGACTGTCTCTCCGCCTGTCTGCAGTCGCGTCCCCGTGTGCCGAACACCGTCGTTCAACTGACTAGTGCAGTTCCCTTTCCTGAGGCCGTCCATCTGATTGGCTGCAGCTTATTCTACGTTATCTTACATTTCAAAATATTTAAATAATCAAAACTTGACCACTTTCACGTTCTAAGTAAAGTAACAATAATATCCATTACATAATAAACGTTAAATTCTTGTACATAAAACCAATACAGTTTCCTTCTTAACATTGAATGTCACAGCTAGTAGTCTTGCACTAATGTGCTTTCTGATAAATAAATAAAGAACAAAAGAAAGTTGTTGTTGTTGTTGTGGTCTTCAGTCCTGAGACTGGTTTGATGCAGCTCTCCATGCTACTCTATCCTGTGCAAGCTTCTTCATCTCCCAGTACCTACTGCAACCTACATCCTTCTGAATCTGCTTAGTGTATTGATCTCTTGGTCTCCCTCTACGATTTTTACCCTCCACGCTGCCCTCCAATGCTAAATTTGTGATCCCTCGATGCCTCAGAACATGTCCTACCAACCGATCCCTTCTTCTAGTCAAGTTGTGCCACAAACTTCTCTTCTCCCCAATCCTATTCAATACCTCCTCATTAGTTACGTGATCTACCCACCTTATCTTCAGCATTCTTCTGTAGCACCACATTTCGAAAGCTTCTATTCTCTTCTTGTCCAAACTAGTTATCGTCCATGTCTCACTTCCATACATGGCTACACTCCATACAAATACTTTCAGAAACGACTTCCTGACACTTAAATCTATATTCGATGTTAACAAATTCCTCTTCTTGAGAAACGCTTTCCTTGCCATTGCCAGTCTACATTTTATATCCTCTCTACTTCGACCATCATCGGTTATTTTACTCCCTAAATAGCAAAACTCCTTTACTACTTTAAGTGTCTCATTTCCTAATCTAATTCCCTCAGCATCACCCGACTTAATTTGACTACATTCCATTATCCTCGTTTTGCTTTTGTTGATGTTCATCTTATATCCTCCTTTCAAGACACTGTCCGAATTTTTCTTTTGTTTCCTTTACTGCTTGCTCAATATACAGATTGAATAACATCGGCGAGAGGCTACAACCCTGTCTCACTCCCTTCCCAACCACTGCTTCTCTTTCATGTCCCTCGACTCTTATAACTGCCATCTGGTTTCTGTACAAATTGTAAATAGCCTTTCGCTCCCTGTATTTTACCCCTGCCACCTTCAGAATTTGAAAGAGAGTATTCCAGTCAACATTGTCAAAAGCTTTCTCTAAGTCTACAAATGCTAGAAATGTAGGTTTGCCTTTTCTTAATCTTTCTTCCAAGATAAGCCGTAAGGTCAGTATTGCCTCACGTGTTCCAACATTTCTACGGAATCCAAACTGATCTTCCCCGAGGTCGGCTTCTACCAGTTTTTCCATTCGTCTGTAAAGAATTCGCGTTAGTATTTTGCAGCAGTGACTTATTAAACTGATAGTTCGGTAACTTTCACATCTGTCAACACCTGCTTTCTTTGGGATTGGAATTATTATATTCTTCTTGAAATTTGAGGGTATTTCGCCTGTCTCATACATCGTGCTCACCAGATGGTAGAGTTTTGTCATGACTGGCTCTCCTGAGGCCATCAGTAGTTCTAATGGAATGTTGTCTACTCCCGGGGCCTTGTTTTGACTCAGGTCTTTCAGTGCTCTGTCGAACTCTTCACGCAGTATCTTATCTCCCATTTCATCTTCATCTACATCCTCTTCCATTTCCATAATATTGTCCTCAAGTACATCGCCCTTGTATAAACCCTCTATATACTCCTTCCACCTTTCTGCTTTCCCTTCTTTGCTTAGAACTGGGTTGCCATCTGAGCTCTTGATATTCATACAAGTGGTTCTCTTCTCTCCAAAGGTCTCTTTAATTTTCCTGTAGGCAGTATCTATCTTACCCCTAGTGAGACAAGCCTCTACATCCTTACATTTGTCCTCTAGCCATTATGCACTAAACTTAACAACAAATATTCTGTTACCTAATGGTTCAATAAGGTGCCATGCTGTCATCGTTCAACGTGTTTTGTGTGGAGGAAATGATGATCTGATGCTTAACTGAAAATACTGATATTTTAAATTTACTATATCTTTTAAAGGAATGAAGTTACAGAGTTGATATTTACAACGTTTGTCATTTTAATGATGCGTTTCTATACGAAATATCGATCGTTAAGATCGACTAAAGCGTTCAGATTTTAGCATTCAGATCTTAGTTACAAAACTTGTTAAACGCACTTTAACAGTAAATCATAAAGTACTATAGATATGATCAATATTCAAGTTTTATTGGGCTCACCATGAAAATTTAAGAACGATGGTAGATTAAAATTACTGTGGTTTCATTCCCTGAATTACTACAGAACTAAATAATTTTCATAAACTTTTTCCTTTATGGCCACCATATTTAACACTGCTACGCCTCCCTTGGCAAAAACAGCTTCTACGGGGTTTCCTCTGTTTACAACATCCTCAAATGCACGTACGTAATCCACCCACTTTGAGTGTCTATCACTCGCGTAAGTCTGACCAGTCGTCCAACTTCTCGCATATACCGCTCGCAAGGGTTAATCGGCGGGTGGTACACGGATATTTTAAAGTGTTTTATACCCTAGTCGTTCATAAATTTGTTCCAAACGCTGATGTAAACTGAGATTCGTTGTCAGATTACAGCTTTTCTGGTTTGATTACGCTTTTAAGGAATTTGTTTTCTAATTTGACTATCAGCGTCTTGCTGTTACTTTTCCGTAGCGGATAAAGTTTAATAAATTTTGAAAAGAGGTCCACAACAACTAATATGTACAGTACTTCATATCGCCACGTCCTATGGGCAGTGGGCCAAAATTGTCAACCGCCAGTAATTCTGCTACCTTGGTCGGTATTATACTTTGCATTTCCCCTTGTTGGGCTGTAGTGCAATACTTTCCTCGCTAACATCGATCACAGGCAGCCAGCTGTGCGCGTACTCGTCTGTCTAGGTTATTAGTGTGGATGTATTTCTCTATAAGTTCCGTGCACTTCTGGGCCCCGTAATGACGTGACTTACAAGGACGTAATCTATCAGCTGTTACACATATTTGTCTGGGAAGCACAGTCTCCAATGATCCGTCTTCTCGTCTTTTCTGCGAAACAGCACACCCTTGTGGATCTTGAAATAGCGGGGTATTTTTTCCTAGCCCTTGCTGTCAAAGTTGATTTTGATGTTCTTCAGTTCATGGTCACCATTTTGCGCTCTCCGTGTATCCCTGCACACCGCACGAATTTCTTTTTCCTCGCGGGACTCCTTCCATGTTCAGCAGATGAAATTCGTTCTTTGTCTCCTCTCCATCACTGTCTTTCTCTCCAACTTGTTGCCTTGACAGAGCATCGGCAGTACAATTCTCGGTCTCTTTAATGTAGCGTATCTGGTAACCAAATTGCTGCAGGGACATTTCCCAGCGCATCAAACGGTCGTTTAGTATTCTACAGTCTTGCAGAAAGCTGAGAGCCTTATGATCGGATAGCACTGTTATCTCTCTACCTTATAAATACATACGGAACTTTTTGAATCCATACACTAGTGCAAGCAGCTCCTTCTCTGATATGCTGTATCCGCGTTCGTGTTTGTTGAGTATGCGGCTGGCGAAAGCTACACTCCTGTGTTCTTTCTTCCCGGCAATTTGTTTTTATTGGAAGATTTCGCAGCATATACCACAATCTGAACTGTCCGACGACAGACAGAACGGACGTGTCATGTCGGGATAATAGAGAATATTGTTTTCACACAGTATATCGTTTATGTTCTGAAATTCGTTTTCACATTTCCAGGATGCCCTTTTCTTTAAAAATTTACATAAATTTGGATTATTCATTTTACCATCCCCCAATAAATTTCGATAAAACCCACATAATCCGAGGTACGATTTTAATTGCTTTCTGTTGGTTGGCCTTTTACAATCCTGATTGATTTTAGTTTCTCGGTAAACCGTAAAATTCCCTCAGATATAAGTGTGTTCCTAGAAACTGAATTTACGCTCGGAGAAATTCGCATTTGGCAATCTTTAACGTCATCCCACCCCGTCTTAAGGTCACAAGCACTTTCTCCAGCAATTTACAGTGTTCGTACCAGGATTCCGTCACTATTAAAATGTCGTCCAAATAGATCACCAACTTACTCATTAAGAATGCTCCTAATACATGGCTCACAGCCGGCCGGAGTGACCGAGCGGTTCTAGGCGCTACAGTCTGGAGCCGCGTGACCGCTACGGTCGTAGGTTCGAATCCTGCCTCGGGCATGGATGTGTGTGATGTTCTTAGGTTAGTCAGGTTTACGTAGTTCTAAGTTCTAGGGGACTGATGACCTCAGATGTTAAGTCCCATAGTGCTCAGATCCATTTGAACCATGGCTCACAGATACTGCCACTGAAATCGTGAGGGCGAATGGTACAACCTTAAACCGGTAGCTTCGTCCATCGAATAAGAAAGCTGTGTAATGTCTGCTTTATTCTGCGAATGGGATTTGCCAAAAACCTGAGGTCAAGTCAGCACTAGACATCAATTTTATGCTGCTGAAGTTTTGCAGCAGTTCCTCCACATTATCAGGCAGGTCGACTTCTCTCACAAGTACCTTATTTATGTTACGCGCGTATAAGACGATTTTACCTGCGATATACCCTCGACTGCTTCTACCGTTTCATTTATCTTGTCACACATATTGTTCTCTTCAACCCAACCATGTGTAATTATGGTGTGTGCAATCTGGTTGTCCCCCGTCAAAAGATTCTTAAATTTTACTTTCATTTTTCACCCTCAATTTCAAAATCCACGCAGCTTCCCATGCAGTGAAGCGAAGTTTTATATTTACATCAGAAATCTGTTCCCAGCACGAAGTCTATTCACTACAAAGTATCCTATACTAAAATGATTCTCCTCGCACTAGAAATTCAAGAGCACTTATTGCCTTGTCGGCTTACTTAAACCGCCAACTGCCGTTTTCATTTTTACACTGTTTACAGGTAGTAATACTAGTTTCTTATTCTTTACCCTGTGCACAAAACCTTCCGAAACTGCCGACACGTTAGTTCCAGAATCGAGCAGTGCGTCTACTTTCTCTTCATTTGCTTTAATTTCAATTTTCAAACAGCATTTTCAACAGCCACTGATACGTCATACAACTCGCTACATAAAACCTCATTTACCTCCGTCGACAAATCATCAATATAAGAATTGTTCATAGTTTCACCTTCCTATGCCGTTACATCACATAAATTGTAGCTACAGCGTCGTGCAATTTCAGAATCAACAGTACCATTAAATCCCTCTGCGTTTTGATTTAAACCTGATCATAATACCGTTTCCTCTCCTACACGCTCCTCCGCCACATTAATTTCAGATAGAACATCAAATTCAGGTCAACGTTCATTCTCAAACAAACATTCAAGATCCACAGACCCATCCAGAATTTCACCTGCATTAGTAGAAAGATATGCACAGATTTCTTCCTCTGAAGTATCAATACCAGCAGCTTCAACTTTCGTAACTTCAGCACATAAAGCATCATTACAACCTTCCTTCAAAAATAATTCACAAATGATGATCTGAAGCTTAACTGAAAATGCTGGTAATTTAAACTTACTATATCTTCGAAACAAATAAAGTTACAGTTGTCTTTTAATGATGCGCTTTTATTTTAAATGTCGATCGTTAAGACCGACCAAAGCATTCAGACTTAAACATTCAGGTTTTGTTAGAAAACTTTACTTTAACAGTAAATCCTAAACTATTATAGATATGATCAATATTCAAGTTTTATTGGGATTACCATGAAAATTTAAGAAAGATGGTAGATTAAAATTACTGTGACTTCTTTCCCTTAATTACTACAGAATTAAATAATTTTCTTAAATGTTTCCCTTTATGGCCGATCTTAGGTTCGCCGTATTAAACACTGCTACGCCTCCTTGGGCACAAACAGCTCCTACGGGGTTTCCCTATGACGTAGGTTCTCGTCTGTCTCACTCGCACACTACAGCGCTTAGGCCCAATCAGCCGGGCCTCATTCAGCACAATAGACGGCTGTGAATTTCCCCATCTTGTGGTGAATCTGCGTTCTTTGTGGCACACTGTCCTGGACGCAGGATTCGTTTCACAATTCCTGGAAGGCTGTCTCTTTCGGCCATATACTTAAATGAGAGTGAAATGCTCGTTGACTCACACTTCCCAATCACTGCTTCCGTTTCATGCATCTCAACTCTCATAACTGACATCTGGTTTCCGTACAAATTGTAAATAGCCTTTCGCTACCTGTATTTGACCCTGTCATCTTTAGAATTTGAAAGAGAGTATTCCAGTCAACATTGTCAAAAGCTTTCTCTAAATCTACAAATTCTGGCAATGTAGGTTTGCCTTTCCTTAATCTATGTTCTAAGACAAGTCATAGGGTCAGTATTGCCTCGCGTGTTTCAACATTTCTACGGAATTCTAACTGATCTTCTCCAAGGTCGGCTTCTACCAGTTTTTCCATTCGTCTGTAAAGAATTCGTGTCAGTATTTTGCAGCCGTAACTTATTAAACCGACAGTTTGGTAATTTTCACACATGACAACACCTGCTTTCTTTGGGATTGGAATTATTGTATTCTTCTTGAAGTCTGCGGGTAATTCGCCTGTCTCATACATCTTACCCACCAGATGGCAGAGTTTTGTCAGGGTTGGCTCTCCCAAGGCTTCTAGTTCTAATAGAATGTTGTCTGCTCCCGGGGCCTTGTTTCGACTTAGGTTTTACAGTGCTGTGTCAAATTCTTCACGCAGTATCATATCTCCCATTTCATCTCCACCTGCATCCTCTACCATTTCCATAACATTTCCCTCGCCTACATCGCCCTTGTATAGCACAGCACTCCGTCCTGAGGCCACAAGTGGCCAATCGGGACAATCCGACCGCCGTCTCATCCTAAGTTGAGGATGCGTATAGGAGGGGCGTGTGGTCAGCACACCGTTCTCCCGGTCGTTATGATGGTTTTCTTTGAGCGGAGCCGCTAGTATTCGGTCTTGTAGCTCCTCAATTGGCATCACGAGGCTGAGTGCACCCCGAAAAATGGCAACAGTGCATGGCGGCTGGATGGTCGCCCATCGAAGTGCTGACCACGCCCGACAGCGCTTAACTTCTCACCGGAACCGGTGTATCCACTGTGGCAAGGCCGTTGCCTCAGCCCTTGTATAGATGCTCTATATACTCCTTCCATTTCTTTGCTTTCCCTTCTTTGCTTATGCTTGTATTCCATCTGAGCTCTTGATATTCATACAAGTGGTTCCCTTTTCTCCAAAGGTCTATTTAATTTTCCTGTAGGCAGTATCTATCTTACCCCTAGTGATATATGCCTCTTCATCCTTAAATTTGTCCTCTAGCCATTTTGCACTTCCTATCTATCTCATTTTTGAGAAGTTTGTATTCCTTTTTGCATGCTTCATTTACTGGATTGTTATATTATCTCCTTTCGTCAATTAAATTCAATATCTCTTCTGTTACGCAAGGTTTATACTGAGGAAACTATTCTGGGTCGGCATTACGCTGATGACGTCATGGTTTTGATACGGAATGCTGACGACACTTCCGGGCTCAAGGATGCCTTGGATTCTTTTTGTCGCTTAGCTGGTGCCCACATTAATGATCACAAATACAAGTTCCTTCGTTGCGGGGCTTTAACCAAGAGGTGATTCCTTTGGGCAACCCGACCAAAACGCGGCACTTAATTGGCGAGAGGTTACGTGTTCAGGGAGAGATTCTTGAACACGAACGCCGTTCCTTTACCGTCCTTCACCAAGTCTTACACACTTAGTGTCTTAGACCCTTCTATATTGAGTAACGTGTGTTACACTGCACAGATCTTCCCGCTTCCCGCGATGGTGGACCTCAGACTCAAACAACTCAAAAATGACTCTGAGCACTATGGGACTCAACATCTTAGGTCATCAGTCGCCTAGAACTTAGAACTAATTAAACCTAACTAACCTAAGGACATCACACACATCCATGCCCGAGGCAGGATTCGAACCTGCGACCGTAGCAGTCCCGCGGTTCCGGACTGCAGCGCCTAGAACCGCGAGACCACTCAAACAACTATCAGGTCGGTTCTTGGGTCGACGACACATCTTTCGAGTTCAATAGGAAGTGGTGGCCAGGCCCCGCAAGGTCGGAGAATTAGGCCTAGCTGACGTTGAAGTGAAGGCGTCCATCCTGTTTGTACGACACAATGTTTTAACATGTACACAGATGCCTTGTTCCGTGACATCTCGTTTGTTTTCCTGTCTCCAGCTCGTCAGCCCAACTCCTCCCGTCGATGTTGACGGATTAACCCTGCGACATATCCGTGAATGTTTTATAACTGTCGTTTTATTAGGTGCTGTTATCCTTTCAAAGGCGCACCGCACTACCGGAAGCATATTGTCTCGTTGGGATCAACCATATAGTCTCCGCGTCACATCCTGGACCTGTCCAGTCTCATCTTAGTCTTTGTATCTTACTGATGAAGACTTTTCGTCGTGGTATAGGGTCACTCATAGTTTGATACCGTCTGGCTGCTGTTGTTTTTGCAATGGCCTTCGCCCGACTGATCAATGTGAAGAATGTCGCCACACTGCCACTTCAGAGGCTAGTCTCTTGTAAGCGGAGTCAATGGCTATGGGTTCGTCAACAGTTGGCTCTTTTCCTTGAAGGCCTGAATCCGCTTTTTCGGATGAATTTCTTAGTCTTCCGGAAGTACCGGTTGTTTTTCTCAGACGAAACCGAATACGATTATCTGGCTCTTGGGCCACTATCTTCACTACGTCGTTGAAGGGGAGAACGACCCTGATCCTCGTTTCTTTCATCACTATCTGGGGACCGCACATTGAAACTGTCTGCATTTATAATGTTACCGCGAGATTTTTTGCAAATAATCTTTTCCTTGTTTTTAATCGACAGGTGGTTTCTTAAGTTTCTCTGTCGTTTATCATTCCTCCCTGTTTGTGGTGCCCCGCCAGGTAAAGCCTTGTTTTGTTCACTTTTCTTCATCATAAACAAAAAAATAAAAAAATGAAAATATAAAAGAATGTATACAGAGTTGTCCATTGATCGTGACCGGGCCAAATATCTCACGAAATAAGCGTCAATGAAAAAACTACGAAGAACGAAACTTGTCTAGCTTGAAGGGGGAAACCAGATGGCGCTATGGTTGGCGCGGTAGATGGCGCTGCCATAGGTCAAACGGATATCAACTGCGTTTTTTTTAAATACGAACCCCCATTTTTATTACATATTCGCGTAGTACGTAAACATACGTATATGAATGTTTCAGTTGGACCACTTTTTTCGCTTTGTGATAGATGGCGCTGTAATAGTCACAAACATATGGCTCACAATTTTAGACGATCAGTTGGTAACAGGTAGGTTTCTAAAATTAAAATACAGATCGCAGGTACGTTTGAACATTTTATTTGGTTGTTCCAATGTGAAACATGTACCATTGTGAACTTACCATTTCTGAGAACGCATGCTGTTACAGCGTGATTACCTGTAAACACCACATTAATGCAATAAATGCTCAAAATGATGTCCGTCAACCTCATTGCATTTGGCAATACGTGTAACGACATTCCTCTCAACAGCGAATAGTTCGCCTTCCGTAATGTTCGCACATGTATTGAAAATGCGCTGACGGATGTTGTCAGGTGTTGTCGGCGGATCACGATAGCAAATATCCTTCAACTTTCCCCACAGAAAGAAATCCGGGGACGTCAGATCCGGAGAACGTGCGGCCCATGGTATGGTGCTTCGACGACCAATCCACCTGTCATGAAATATACTATTCAATACCGCTTCAACCGTACGCGAGCTATGTGCCGGACATCCATCGTGTTGGAAGTGCATCGCCATTCTGTCATTCAGTGAAAGATGTTGTAGTAACATCGGTAGAACAGTACGTAGGAAATCATCATACATTGTACCATTTAGGTTTCCATCAATTAAATGGGAGCCAATTATCCTTCCTCCCATAATGTCGCACCATACATTAACCCGCCAAGGTTGCTGATGTTCCACTTGTCGCAGCCATTGTGGATTTTCCGTTGCCCAATAGTGGATATTATGCCGGTTTACGTTACGCTGTTGGTGAATGACGCTTCATCGCTTAATAGAACGCGTGTAAAAAGTCTGTCATCGTTCCGTAATTTCTCTTGTGCCCAGTGGCAGAACTGTACACGACGTTCAAAGTCGTCGCTATGCAATTCCTGGGTCATAGAAATATGGTACGGGTGCAATCCATGTTGATGTAGCATTCTCAACACCCACGTTTTTGAGATTCCCGATTCTCGCGCAATTTGTCTGCTACTGATGTGCGCGACAGCAGCTAAAACACCTACTTGGGCATCATCATTTGTTGCAGGTCGTGGTTGACGTTTCACATGTGGCTGAACACTTCCTGTTTTCTTAAATAACGTAACTATCCGGTGAACGGTCCGGACACTTGGATGATGTCGTCCAGGATACCGAGCAACATACATAGCACACGCCCGTTGGGCATTTTGATCACAATAGCCGTAGATCAACACGATATCGACCTTTTCCGCAATTGATAAACGGTCCATTTTAACACGGTTAGTGTATCACGAAGCAAATACCGTCCGCACTGACGGAATGTTACGTGATACCGCGTACTTATACATTTGTGACTATTACAGCGCCATCTATCACAAAGCGAAAGAAGTGGTCCAACTAAAACATTCATATTTCCTTACGTTCTACACGAATATGTAATAAAAATGGGGGTTCCCATTTAAAAAAAACGCAGTTGATAGCCGTTTGACCTATGGTAGCGCCATCTAACGGGCCAACCATAGCGCCATCTAGTTTCCCCTTGCAAGCCAGACGAGTTTCGTTCTTTGTAGTTTTTTCATTTGATGCTTATTTCGTGAGATATTTGGCCCGGTCAGTATCAATGGACCACCCTGTATACACAGCATTAAATAAAATAGGTTACAGGTTGTGAATTATTTCCTTATTACTCAGACATTTTTTTCTCTTTTCTACTATCAATAATTACTTACGTTTTCAATTTGCACCTGAAATTACTTGATGATTTCGGATATGGTCATCTGAAAGTTCATGAACGTACTATGTCAATCTGATAAGAAGAAAAAAAAATCTGGTCATGTGTATGCGAGTTGTACTTGTGTGAGTGTGTTTTTATGTGTATGTTGTCTAATTTTGACAAAGGCTTTGTTGGCCGAAAGCTAATTGTATAACAGTCTTTTTGTCGTGTCTTTCTGCGACTCAGCACTCAGCATCTCCGCTATATGATGAGTAGCAACTATTCTTTTCATTGTATTGTTACAGTTTTTCATTTTATTTTACTCCTCGCGATGTTAAACGATTAATCATGAAATTTAAATACATTTTAACCGTATATTTAATATATGTAACATTAACATATTCCATTTAGTTACGTGTATTACCATTGTAAGTTAAAAGGGCTGTTAATGGTGGTAAAAAAGCTAATATATAACGAAATTTAGTACGAAAATGTCTCCTGTAGATGACCTGCTAAAGAGACCGTTTTCTTGTGTGTCTTTGGAGCAGAAAGTGAGATTTAAAGGGTTAGGAAGATCTGCTCTAAATGTAAATTCATAGACTGCAGGTCGAGGGACGATGCACACTGATTTGGCTCAAACTATGTGAGCAGAAGCAAGTAAAAGCCCTTTTCAAGGTCCTAGAATATTGAGTCTGATTGGGCCATAGTAACAGGTGAAACGCATTCTAAAGATTTACGTGTACAATACGATGGCTATTAAAGCAGCAGATAACGTATTGGCTTGATAGCACAGTGGTCAAGCACAACTAGTGGCATTTCGTAGGCTTGGGTTTGACTACCGCTGTTACTATAACTTTATTTTCATTTTCTGCTATTCTCGCGACGTTAAACGATTGATTAAAAAATTAACTATATTGAAACAGTTCAGTTATATACGCAAAATTGGGACATCTAAGGAAAAAATTGCAATATTGAAAAATAATTAATGTAGAGTAATGAAATTTCGGGAATATCTTTGTCTAAGTAACATACATAAGTAATTTTTGAGAAAATTTCTCGTGGAGAACATCGTTTTTTTTTAGTATTTTAAAATGAACATAAACAGTCTCGATCGCAAGAAACGTTTATTTTTGTGGCTACTGGTTTCGGTTAGTTGCTGGCCATCCTCAGACGTAATACCATGTTTATATGGATATGGTGTCTGTTCCTTTGGGCATGTCCAAAAGAACAGACACCATTGAAGACCTGCAGCAGTCTAGAACGAAATTAGAATTACTTTAATACCATCAGATGCTAACGGGCGTTGTTATATATCTACGGGGAGAGGTGAAAATTTGTTCCTCGACTGGGACTCGAACACGGGATCTCCTGCTTACATGGCAGAGGCTCTATTCTTTCGGACATATATATCAACGCCCGTTAGCAGTTGAAGGTATTAATATAATTCTAATTTCATTCTAGAAGGCTGCAGTTCAACAGACATCATATCCATATAAGTATGTAGTTCTGGCAACACTGTCCACGACATTCTTCTTCTGTGTGGATGCACACATATTCCCCGAACTCTTATGGTACTTGATAAGAATGTCTTCCACGAGTAATGAGTGTGTTGGGCTAGGACACTACGAATGTGGAGATACAAGGTGAGAATGTGGATCTCGCGGGAGGCGTGCGCGAGATAGTCCCTGCAGTCGCGCTATCCTCTGTGCACTCGGTGGCTCAGATGCATAGAGCGTCTGTCATGTAAGCAGGAGATCCCGTGTCCGAGTCCTGGTCGGGGAACACAATTTTACCTGTTCCCTTTGATATATATCAACGCCCGTAAGCAGCTGAAAGTACACTCCTGGAAATTGAAATAAGAACACCGTGAATTCATTGTCCCAGGAAGGGGAACCTTTATTGACACATTCCTGGGATCAGATACATCACATGATCACACTGACAGAACCACAGGCACATAGACACAGGCAACAGAGCATGCACAATGTCGGCACTAGTACAGTGTATATCCACCTTTCGCGGCAATGCAGGCTGCTATTCTCCCATGGAGACGATCGTAGAGATGCTGGATGTAGTCCTGTGGAACGGCTTGCCATGCCATTTCCACCTGGCGCCTCAGTTGGACCAGCGTTCGTGATGGACGTGCAGACCGCGTGAGACGACGCTTCATCCAGTCCCAAACATGCTCAATGGGGGACAGATCCGGAGATCTTGCTGGCCAGGGTAGTTGACTTACACCTTCTAGAGCACGTTGGGTGGCACGGGATACATGCGGACGTGCATTGTCCTGTTGGAACAGCAAGTTCCCTTGCCGGTCTAGGAATGGTAGAACGATGGGTTCTATGACGGTTTGGATGTACCGTGCACTATTCAGTGTCCCCTCGACGATCACCAGTGGTGTACGGCCAGTGTAGGAGATCGCTCCCCACACCATGATGCCGGGTGTTGGCCCTGTGTGCCTCGGTCGTATGCAGTCCTGATTGTGGCGCTCACCTGCACGGCGCCAAACAGGCATACGACCATCATTGGCACCAAGGCAGAAGCGACTCTCATCGCTGAAGACGACACGTCTCCATTCGTCCCTCCATTCACGCCTGTCGCGACACCACTGGAGGCGGGCTGCACGATGTTGGGGCGTGAGCGGAAGACGGCCTAACGGTGTGCGGGACCGTAGCCCAGCTTCATGGAGACGGTTGCGAATGGTCCTCGCCGATACCCCAGGAGCAACAGTGTCCCTAATTTGCTGGGAAGTGGCGGTGCGGTCCCCTACGGCACTGCGTAGGATCCTACGGTCTTGGCGTGCATCCGTGCGTCGCTGCGGTCCGGTCCCAGGTCGACGGGCACGTGCACCTTCCGCCGACCACTGGCGACAACATCGATGTACTGTGGAGACCTCACGTCCCACGTGTTGAGCAATTCGGCGGTACGTCCACCCGGCCTCCCGCATGCCCACTATACGCCCTCGCTCAAAGTCCGTCAACTGCACATACGGTTCACGTCCACGCTGTCGCGGCATGCTACCAGTGTTAAAGACTGCGATGGAGCTCCGTATGCGACGGCAAACTGGCTGACACTGACGGCGGCGGTGCACAAATGCTGCGCAGCTAGCGCCATTCGACGGCCAACACCGCGGTTCCTGGTGTGTCCGCTGTGCCGTGCGTGTGATCATTGCTTGCACAGCCCTCTCGCAGTGTCCGGAGCAAGTATGGTGGGTCTGACACACCGGTGTCAATGTGTTCTTTTTTCCATTTCCAGGAGTGTATTAATGTAATTCTAATACCATGTTGGTAGTGGTGGCGGTGAACTAACCAGGCGCTATTAACCGCGGTTCCTGGTGTGTCCGCTGTGCCGTGCGTGTGATCATTGCTTGTACAGCCCTCTCGCAGTGTCCGGAGCAAGTATGGTGGGTCTGACACACCGGTGTCAATGTGTTCTTTTTTCCATTTCCAGGAGTGTATTAATGTAATTCTAATACCATGTTGGTAGTGGTGGCGGTGAACTAACCAGGTGCTATTAACGCCACGAACGTTACTGGTAACCGCCAAAATAAAGGTTGTTTGCGCTCGATGCTGTTTATATCCATTTTAAAAAAAACCAACATATTTAAGTGATTAACATTGCAAGACCACAAGTTAACGTAAGAGCGAAATAAGCCATTGCAGATGTGAAATGCTGGTACATTAACTGCCAGAATGTTGAATGTATGCATGCAAAAGTGTATGAATTGTGTTGCACAGGTGCCGGATGTCAGTTTACGAGATGGCGTTCCGTGCCTGTTGCACTTCCTCGATGAATACAGGGACGGTTAATGCTGGTTGAGGATGACGCTGGATTTGTCATCCGATGATGTCCCATACGTGCTCGAGACAGATCTGGTAATCGAACAGGCCAAGGCAACATGTCGACACTCTGCAGAGCACGTTGGGCTACAACAGCGGTATGAGTGCGAGCGTTATCCTGTTGGAAAACACCCCTGGAGTGCTGTTCATGAATGATAGCACAACAGGTCGGATCACCAGACTGACCTAGAGATTTGCAGCCAGAGTGAATGAGATAACAAGGAGAATGCTCTGCTGTCATACGAGATCATACCCCAGACCATAACTCCAGGAGTAGGTCTAATATGTCTAACACGCAGACAGATTGATAGTAGTACTCGAAGTAACCTTCTTTTGACCAACACACGGCCATTATTGCCATCGAGGTAAAACTAATGTCCATCAAAGACACAACAAACCTGCACCCTAACCGTTCAATGAGCTCTCGCTTGACACCATCGAAGTCGCAAACGGTGGAAGTTGGGGGTCAGTGGAATGAATGCTACAGGCGTCGGAGCCGTCCTTGAAGCAATCGCTGTGTATCAGTTCAATGTGCCACTTTGCTGTCAAATGCTGCTCAAATTGCTGCTACAAATGCAGTATGATGCTCCAGCGCCACACGCCGATCACGATGGTCTTCCCTCTCGGTAGTGTCACGTGGCCGTCCGGAACCCAGTCTTCTTGCGACCGTACATTCTCTGGCTATCGCTGCCTAGTCAGCAGGAGTCCCGGTCAAGGGCACATTTTAAATCGTCGCTGCTGATTCCGTACAAAGTCCATATGCAGCTGATATCATCAGTGTGTTCCCTTCCTTTCCTTTCTTCCCTCTCCTTCTTTACTTTACATAACGTGCATCAAGGCTGCGTATTCCACTTCGTGCCTTTTCTTTTGGACGTGTACAAAAGAACACACACCACACATTCATGTAGACTGCCATTGTAATTCACTAGTCTCCAGGCATCCACACTGGTAAAAATTCCGCCCGAGCTGCCACTCCTGTAATGCCAATCATTTGCAGATACGAGCATGCCTGGTTGACGTTAGATGCATACCACTTTCATGGTGAAACTTGAAACACGTATGTAACATAGCAGCGATGGTGAGGCACGTTAAAATCTTTGACCAGAGAGCCTATAATCGTAGTTAGTCTGCGCTTGACCGCGCGAGTGTTGCGAGCAGTACGATAGTAGCAGTTCGGTTGTAGTCGTCATGTAGTGCAGTACTCTGTTAGTAGTCGTTGAGAGCAGTTCTGTAGTAGCCGTCATGCAGAGCAGTCGGTCAGTAGTAGCAGCCCAGTGCGGTTGTGTGATGTAGTCTGTCGGCAACACTGGTCAAGATGCTGAATGAGGTATATTGTTAATTAAGGTAATCATCAGATAATTTAAAGTTCATTTATTGTAATTAATTTCCAACAAGTGCCCCAATAATAATTATGATTTCAAAAGCAATTTTATTGAGCTAAATTTCGTTCCACTTCCCTTAAACAAATTTCAGTTAAATTAAAAAAAAAAGGAATATTATTATTTGCAATGCAGTTCCTCCAAGCTGTGCGCAAGAATAAGAGCAGAAATTTGACTAGCAGTTACAATGAGGTAAGAATTTAATTCTGATTTGCACAGGCCAAAGACCGATATTTCGGTTTGAATTGAAATTTCAGTATCACTGAGATTTTCTTATCACTGAATCGACTTTCATTTTTTTGTGACGAGCTTACACCAGAGTCAGATTGCGAATTTCACATTTTTGTTGCCTTTGTCAGTACATTTCATTGCAGCGAGGTTATTCTTGGGTCCCATTTCTTATTATAATTTTTTTATTTAATTATTTCTGTGGGGACGATATTGCTTCTTGGCTCCATTTCTATATAATATTGTCATACGAAATTTTTGTGGGGAGGTTTCACTTGGCGACCCTGCCAGGATCGTATTTCGTTGAGAATCTTTTGAACAACAGTCAGATATCTGCTCTTATTTGCTTAAGTATAATTAGAATTTGGCGCAACGCTTGTACTAATCTTGTGACTTTCCATCTACAGGTCAACGGCAATTGGTTGCTCTGTTGTATTTGTGTGTTGTTTTTGCATTTGTGCTTATTTGTTTTGTGAATATTTGTGACTATTGTAAAAATGTCGCGAAAGACTGTGAATAGTGTATCGCGAGGTATTATGAACGAAATTACCGACTTAAACAACGTGACCGATAGGACATGTGACACGCAGTGTAGTGATGACAATCCTGCGTTCACTAACAATCAGTGTATTCCAACCACTAATGATGACTTTTACCTTAATGATGAACAAACGAACTCAATTGTCTCGTCTGTTAATTTGACGACAATTGATGACGCGGAACGCTCTATTGTAATGAGCGCTGCCCAGCTTAATATACCCGATTTGGAAAATTCAAGTAACGTACAGACAAATTTGTCTAATGAAAATGAACAGGATACTCAAAGTACGACGGATCTATTTAATTCCGAAATAGTGTCCGACAGTGTACATTTGACTGGCAAACCTTTTTATAAGTCTCAGAATAACCAAATGGTTACTGAAAGCGAAACAATTTCAGATCCACCATTAAACAGCACAGATAATAGAAATGCTAATTTAGGCTCGGATCCAATTTTGGCAATACTGCTACAATTTAGGGAAGAATTTAAACAACAGAATGAAAAACAGGACAAAAAATTTAATAAAATTGATGAAAATTTCAAACAACAGAGTGAAGATTTCAGACAACTTAGGGAACAGAACGAACAGCTAAACGAAAAATTAGACGACAATTCCAGACAGTTAAATGAAAAATTAGACAACAATTCCAGACAGTTAAGTGAACAAATCAGAGCCGTTGCCGCGCAGTGTCATGACACTAAGGAACAGTTACGCGTGGAAATTGAGGTTTGTTCACAAAAAAATAGCGAAGAAATTAAGTCTGTTGCGCAAGAATTAAGGGAAATGCAAACAGCCGCAACAGAAACACTCAGAGACGAAATTAGCGGAGTCGCTAAACAATGCTCTGAAAAAGCTACACAATTACGCGACGAGTTTAAAGCAATGACAGCAGAACTTTCGCGCACAGTGGACGCAAAGATAGACGCGAAATTCGAACAGCGGAACACTCAGATTGACGAACGCTTTAATCAGCACATACAGAACAGTGATACGCGTTTCCGCAAATTTATTCAAGATCAAAACAAAGTAAAACGACAAGTCATGGAAACAATCACGGCTCAGAGACAAGAAGACAAACGTAAAATGTTCGCGAAAGCGAAGACGTATGTAGACAATAATATTACTACAGTGTCCGACAAAATTAATACCATAGAACAGTTGAACGCGGAATTACGGGATGAAATTTCTGATCTTAAATCAAAAACAGATACACACACAGTAAATATTCAAACAGTGACAGACAGATTCGAACAATTAGAACTAACGCAGGATTGCGATGTCTTCAAAGCTGATGTTAAAAAACTGAGCGAAACTACGCGTAAGTTGCAAAAACAGATTAATGCGTCCGATTCTAAAACCGATGATCAGGCAAAAATACTGACTGAAAAATATGATGAATTGGCCAGTCGCATTGATGCTATCGAAAGTGCTAATGACAATAAATCAGACGATACTTCACCGGTTTCATTTAATCAAACACCTGAATTCCAAAATTTACAGCAGACAATTAATGAGATCGATTCATCTAACAACACGTTACGTAGGAAGTTGTCAAATTTACAACAAGAAGTAACAGAGATGAAAAACATTTCAGTTAATAACATACCACAACAGACGCCACTTTATGAACATTTGTCAGACTCACGCAGCGCGTATAATTTGGGTAATCTACAGAGAGTACGGGACTTAGATTCCGATCAAGCACAGTTCAATAGATTCTCTTACGATCCTGAACATGTTCCATCTCACAGAGATGATAATTTCGATTACAAACATTTTCTGTCAGTGAGAAAGTTTAAAGTATTTAAAAACGATAGAACGCAGATTCACCCACTGGATTGGATTCAACAATTTAGCTTTGCTCTTCCACCGACTTGGCCTGTTACGCACAAACTTGAATTTATTTGCAGCTTTTTGGAAGGCGAACCGGCAACTCGTATGAGACCGATCGCGAGACAGTGTTACTCGATAGAGGAATTTCAGAATGCTTTTCTATCAGCGTACTGGTCGAAGACGACACAGCGCGGAATTAAAGATCAGTTAATTAGTTTGCCAAATTATGAGAACTCCAATTTTCCCAGTGTGACGCAATTTTTTGAGCACATGGTGCAACAGAACCAGTACCTAAGTGAACCGTACAGTGAATCCGCACTTATACAATTATGCATCTCTAAATTACCACGGTCATTACGAGTGTCACTTTTAACTGGTCAGCAAAAAGAAAACATTTCAGCATTCAGAGATCTTTTACAGCTCTTGGAAGTACAACAATCTGCTTATTCTTTTGTAAACAAAAACTTTTCTTATAGTAACCAAGGTCAACAAAAGTACTGCAATTATGATCAGACACGTAATTTCAATAGGAGAAGTAACAGACGCTTTAGGAACGACAACTACCAGAACTTAAATCACAGAAAAATTTCAGATTATCAATATCGTCAAAATTTTCAGCAACAGGAAGCACATTTTGGTAACAATAGAAGTTTTCCACCGCAACAGCATGAAAGTCAACCGGTTAGTATGCGTAACCAACAATGTAATGCACAAGGTCAACCAGGCTTTAATGTTCCGCCGCGTGCACATATAGTCACAGATCCAACAAATAGTAACGCACGGCAGCAAGGAAACAACTACGTACAAAGAAGACAACATTTCAATTCCTATCGTAATGTACCGTATAGGAATGACTATCACGACAGACGTAAAAACGATGAACACAATTATCAGCGTACATATAATAACAGTCGGTCTTACCAGCAACAAAGTAATCAACAAGAACATATTCTCATGAATGAACCCGACAGTAGGTACCATCCAGAGCGTAACACGTCTGGAAGAAGTAATAGAACTGTGCAAATAGTCGAAATGCCACAGAATCCTCCTAATAATAGTAACACGTCAGACAGAATCTGACTAGATAATGTACAGATCGCATCTTCCAATAATACAAGCACTACTTCAGACACGCAAAATGTTGTTCACGAAAATGTAATTACTTTTGACGATATCAGAGACACTCTCTTGCAGGAAAGACCATTTGTTCAGAAAACTATTTCACATCCTGTTATCGAAATTAAAATTGGTTCATCAAAATTCTCAGCAGTAATTGATTCCGGATCACCTATATCAGTAATAAATGAGGAGACTTTTAACGAGTGCAACAAAGAGAATACTTATCCGACATTACCTTTAGGCAAAACAAAAGTGAAAGGAGCAGTATCGAGTAAAGGAGTAGACGTTAAATTACAGACGCATTTATCATTTTGTATTGGAGGTCATACTTTCCACTCTAATTTTTGGATTGTTCCTTTATTGACAACAGACGTAATTTTAGGTACGAATTTTTTGGTACAACACGACGCAGTTATCGATTTTCAGAATTCTTATTTAATGTTAAAGGATGAAAACGTACAACTTGCTTTAGAATTTCAGCACTCTTTATCTACGGAAGAACAAACAATTAACCGCACAGAGGTCATTTCCGCAACACGTAACATAGACTGTAATCCCACATTGTTCACGAATACGTACGTACACAACGATAATACTCCAGACGAAGCTGACTACGACGTAATGCAAATGATTTCCGATAAAGTTAGACAAAGCAGTGCAACAACAGACGACGAACGAATGCAACTACACAAAATTCTTTTACAGCAAGCTCCAGTTTTTGACAACATTCCTGGTACTATGTCCGGATTTATGTATGAATTTCAAGTGAAACAGCACGACACATTTAAAGCTAAACATTATCCCATTCCGTATATCCACAGAGAACAAGTTAAGAAAGAATTGCAGGATATGCTTGATCAAGGAATTATAGAACCAGCAGTTAGTCCGTACATAAACCCGCTACATATTGTTAAGAAAAAAGATGGCTCACTTCGCCTCGTACTTGATTCACGTCACATTAATGACATTATTATTAATGAAACAGATCGACCACAGACACTAGAGGAACTTTTACAGAAATTTCATGGTACAGCTATTTATTCTACATTAGATTTGAAATCGGGATTTTGGCAAATTCAACTTCATCCAAATTGCAGGAAATATACAGCTTTTCTCTGTTTCGGCGACTGTTATCAATTTTGTAAATTACCATTCGGTTTAACTATTTCTTCTGCAGCCTTTATTCGCGGTTTGAACACAATACTTCCAACAGAACTTAAGGACAGAATTACGACGTACGTAGACGACATTCTTATTGTAGAAGCTAACTGGTCCGAACACAACCTGATTCTTGAACAACTGTTACAAACTTTCCATGCACAAGGACTCACAGTTAATCTTAGTAAATCGCACTTTGGCAAAACTTCTATAAAATTTCTTGGACACGTAATTTCAGCGGAAGGCATTGCACCTGATCCGGAAAAACTTCAAGCTCTACGTGACATTACTGTTCCTACGACAAAAAAGCAATTACGCAGTTTTTTGGGTTTAATTAACTTTTTTCGTAAATTTATTCATCACTCTGCTTTAGACACACCTAGACTATGCCAACTAACAGGTAAAAACACTATTTGGTCTTGGGATAAGCAAGCACATTCTGAATTTGTGAACCTGAGAGAAGCCTTGTTGAATGCTCCACTTTTATCGCACCCAGATCTTACCAGAAATTTTTCCATTGCCACAGACAGTTCTAACACCGCTTTAGGGGTACACATTTTCCAGGAAATTGAAGAAGATGGTTCTACAGTAATTAAAAACATTGCATTTGCAAGCCGCATTTTGTCACCCGCTGAACGAAATTATTCCGTTACAGAACTGGAAACATTATGTGTTGTATGGGCTTTTACGAGATTTCGGCACTTTCTTTATGGCAGACATACCACCGTGTACACAGACCACAGAGCGATACAATTTTTACTTTCGGCCAAATTCACGCACGACAGATTAAGCAGATGGAAACTCTATTTACAGGAATTTAATTTTACAATAGTTCACATTCCCGGTACGCAAAATGTTATAGCAGACGCACTATCGCGTTCTCTCGGCAACAATCAGCAAGACGTAGCAACCAACTTCTGCAAAACAAATTTCAGTGTCATGTACATTCAGCAAGTAGCATTTGAAAATTTTATTTCATCGTCATTACAGGACATAGCACAAGAACAAAATAAAGACAATGTGTGGAAAGAAATTAAACACCTTTGGCAAGATAAGAATAATGTTACGATTAGAAACCATTACACTGTACGCAATGACATTCTGTTTCGCCGCTCTCATCCTGACAGCAACAATTGGTTATTATGCATTCCTGACGAACTTGTTAACAAATTGATCTGGTACACTCATTTAAGTTACGCACATTACGGAGCACGAAAATGTTTTCTTATACTGAGACAGAACTGTTATTTTAACAACATGGAGAAACGTATACGACGAGTTTTAGCGTCTTGTAAAATTTGCCAGAAAGCTAAATCAGACACCACTTCACATATTCCTCCTTTATATCCCATTGTACCTGTTAAATTAAGACACATGGCCGCAGTAGATATTTTTGGTCCGATTCCTAGAACTAATAGAGGTTTTTGCTACATCTTTGTCGCTGTTGAGCTCACTTCAAAATTTGTTACCTTCACTCCGTTACGCAAAGCTACTGCTAAAACTGTTTCGAAAGCATTTGTAAAACATTTTCTATTTCATGTAGGGCATGTGATGAAAGTAATTTCTGACAATGGATCTCAATTTCGTAGTAGCATATGGACACGCATGTTACGAGCTAGAAACATTTCTCCGATCTATATATCCAAGTACCACGCTTCTTCGAACCCCTGTGAACGGTTAATGAAAGAAATTGGTAAGCTGTGCCGAATATACTGCCACAAAAGACATATTGATTGGGATACACACATACTCTCATTCCAAGATGTAATTAATTCCATTCCAAATGAATCCACTATGCTATCTCCGTTTGTTATACTGAAAAACGTTGAACCACCAAACAAAATTAAAGATTTTGTAAATTTTCCTACATCTCGTCGCTTACGACACCACGAAATAATTGACATTGCGCTGAACAACATCAAACGTGCCGCAGAGCGCCGGAGAAGACAGCAAAAACAGGTTTGTACACGCCGCGACTTTCACGTTGGACAGAAAATATTAGTACGTACACACTATTTATCCAGCAAATTAAAAGGTAAGTGTAGTAAATTTGAACTTCTATACGCAGGTCCATATCGGATTCGCAGCATCCCTCACCCCAATGTTGTACACGTCGAAACTTTGAGAACCAGAAAATCGAAAGGCAATCACCATGTCTCAAACATTAAACCGTTTATTGAATGAAATCACTTTATGATGTAACATGCTATGGTGCCATTTACTAATGCAATTATTTCACCTGACTAATTACTGATGATTATCGTATTTTTTCTTGGCAAGTGCCCGGCAAGGTAAGGTTAGCAGGTCGCTTTTCTTGTCGTTACACATCAGACCATGCACATTTTCCACTTTTTTATGTACGATTGTATTCCAGTTTTGTCTATATGCACTGTGAAATAGTTAAGATATAACACACACCAGTCGACTTTGACATTTTTTTGGCCTTATGACATCTCAACATCGTGACTTTTACATTTTTTGCTGCTGCATTGTGATATTCTCTGTACATTTTGGCTTTGAACACTGTCAATGTCTTTGACATATTACGTTGTCTGTAATGTTATGCTGTATGGTTAATTGTGTCACCATAAACCAGTCATTATTTAGTGGGTATATGATTTAAATGCAAGACGTTAATCTCTGTTCATCAATTTCAGAAAGAAATGATGCGTGTAAGAAATAAATTCAACAGAAATGGAATTTCACCTACGGAATAAACAATAGAAGATGCAATAACTTTATGAGGAAGAGTAAATGGATCAGGATTAACAAGCATTAACAAGAATATACTATACTCATCGTAGAATAGCAGTCTTAACTATTTTTTTCTTTCAGAATACAAGGTGATTGATGCAGGCTGTCGGACAGAACTACACATCTTAGTTTTAGTGATGAAATATGCTAGAGATAAGGAATAGTTGTGTAATGAGTAATGAAGTGATTTTTTGCAGATGATAATGAGTGATGATGAATAATGATGAAGAGTGTGCTACTATGGATAATGAAGTTTTTCTTTACAGGTGATGATAATGATGGAGTTATGAATAATGAAGTGATGAATAATGAAGTTTTTTCTTTGCAGATGAGGATAATGTTGAAGTTATGTGTTTATGCTATGTAGTTATTTAAGTATTTGTTGCAGTTTGTTTCGACAGCAGGTGTTATATTGCATAGTAGGATGATGGAAAGTTTTGGAAAGGACAGCTATGGAACACATGTTTATACACATTTCACTACTTGTTAATTCGAAGTTCACTACTTTTCAGCATAGTGTGCGTTTCTTCTTTCAGGTCAATAATCCATTTTGTATTTTTTCCAGGAGAAGTTTTTCGTGATACTTACTAAACCTGTTACTTATTATACCCGTTCTAGTACTTGCATTTATATTTTTTTTACCCATTTGTGTCTATCATTTATACATGTGATCACATTACTGCCTTGTTTCACAACCTTGCTACAGCTGACTCATGACGAATGACGTTACACATTTTTCATTTACAGGAACAATCCAGAACCATTTTTTTTTCTTTTTCTCTTCTTGCTTTCCCTTATAATAACGCCACTGTTTATTGTAATGAGACTACTTATAATGTGTATGATTATTAATGCTATGAATGTAATTAGCTGATTTTTAATAATGACTTTGTAATGATCTGAATGTCACTCAATGAATTATTACTTCTCAATGATCTGAATAATACTGAATGAGGAACAATGTTTTATACTATTCGATACTTGATGGCCACTGAGTGCCAATAATTAATGTCACTCAATGAATTATGTTATTAATTATGCCATTAATTAGCTCTTGTTTTCAATGTTGATACTTTGTAACTGGAAAAGAATATGATTCTTACTATATTGAAATGACAAATGATTAACTATGCTTTATAATTGGGAAAGAATGTGATTGTTTAATAATGCTTTGTAATTAGGAGAAGGCTAATGATTCTTACTATATTGAAATGACAAATGATTAACTATGCTTTATAATTGGGAAAGAATGTGATTGTGTAATAATGCTTTGTAATTAGGAGAAAGCTAATGATTATTACTATTGAAATGACAAATAATTAATTAACGATGCCATACTTTGTAATTGGGAAAGAATGCGATTGCTTCATAATGCTTTGTAATTAGGAGAAGGCTAATGATTATTACTACTGAAATGACAAATAATTAATTAACGATGCCATACTTTGTAACTGGAAAAGAATGCGATTGCTTCATAATGCTTTGTAATTAGGAGAAGGCTAGTGATTAATACTATTGGAATGACCAATGATTAATTAACTATGGTATACTTTGTAACTGGAAAAGAATGCGATTATTTAATAATGCTTTGTAACTAGGAAAAGAAGGATACTGATTCTATGTAAAACAATTAATGAACATTTTTCTGTAATACTACATACTTGGTACAGAAATGTTCAATCACTGGGCTATGAATGCCCCAAACTACTAATGAAGACTAATTGTCAATATTATGTGACATAATGTCCTTCACCTCATGAGCTAACTACCCTAAATTACTGCAATGTCCATTTGTCCTGTCTATCCTAGTGATCATGGAGCACTATCTTTGGTTTTGCACTAATTCTACGTTGGTGTGCCTTGTAAGAGCGTGGTGTTGACACGACATGCTGTCCACCACCGTGAGCGATGAAGACGTTATTATGGTCCCACTGTTTGGTGTACCTAATGTACTGCCAAAATGAGAACATGAAATGTTACTACGAGAGTTCAGTGTCTTGGCTACACTGATAAATTCTGATGGGAAAAGAACTTCAAATTGTGTCACTTGGTGTTGTACTTCTGTGGAAAGATATGGACTTTCAGAACAGCTGTGTGCAATCTAAAGTGCTACAACCATGATGCAATTCTTCCCTTTCCTATCCTAATTCTGTCACATAGTAAAAATCATTTTTGCTAACATTATTTATGTTCATGGCTATACATTTTTTTTTGATTCGCTGAACTCCAGTGCGAGTACACTTATGTCACTTGTCGATATGATTTTTGCCATTATGTTTATTTATTGCAAAAATGCCTAAGACATTTTTTCGATTTGTTCTCAAGTACAGTATGTGCACTCTCGTCTTTTATATTGTATATACATTTTTTTTTATTATTTTATTTTAATGATATGTTCTGTACTACAGTGCATGTGCACTTATGTTGTATGTTAATATGTTTTCTACTGAACTTCAGTGCCTGTGCACTTTTCTCATTTTTCAATATGATTTGTACTCATTCTGTATATTCAATACTTCAGTGCGTATGCACTTATGTCATTTGTTACTAATTGTATATACATTTCGTAAATTGCTAATATGTTCTCAACTCCAGTGCGAGTACACTCATGTCACTTATCAACACGATTTTCTGCCATTCTGTTTATTTGTTCTGAAAATGGTAAAGAATTTTTTTTCAGTGCCTGTGCACTCTATCTGTCAAATAATTTTTATATACATTTTTCTGATTTACTACTATGTTTTGTATTCACACCCTGTCTTTGTCTGATATATTTTGTACTCAGTGCATGTGCACAACATTTAATTTATGTACTAAATTTGAATATTCTGTAAATTGTAAAAATTTCTTGCGATGGCAAGTCCAAATGACTCACCATCGCTGCCAAATTTTTGCCCCCCCAGTGGAGGGTTATGAAACACGTATGTAACATAGCAGCGATGGTGAGGCACGTTAAAATCTTTGACCAGAGAGCCTATAATCGTAGTTAGTCTGCGCTTGACCGCGCGAGTGTTGCGAGCAGTACGATAGTAGCAGTTCGGTTGTAGTCGTCATGTAGTGCAGTACTCTGTTAGTAGTCGTTGAGAGCAGTTCTGTAGTAGCCGTCATGCAGAGCAGTCGGTCAGTAGTAGCAGCCCAGTGCGGTTGTGTGATGTAGTCTGTCGGCAACACTGGTCAAGATGCTGAATGAGGTATATTGTTAATTAAGGTAATCATCAGATAATTTAAAGTTCATTTATTGTAATTAATTTCCAACAAGTGCCCCAATAATAATTATGATTTCAAAAGCAATTTTATTGAGCTAAATTTCGTTCCACTTCCCTTAAACAAATTTCAGTTAAATTAAAAAAAAAGGAATATTATTATTTGCAATGCAGTTCCTCCAAGCTGTGCGCAAGAATAAGAGCAGAAATTTGACTAGCAGTTACAATGAGGTAAGAATTTAATTCTGATTTGCACAGGCCAAAGACCGATATTTCGGTTTGAATTGAAATTTCAGTATCACTGAGATTTTCTTATCACTGAATCGACTTTCATTTTTTTGTGACGAGCTTACACCAGAGTCAGATTGCGAATTTCACATTTTTGTTGCCTTTGTCAGTACATTTCATTGCAGCGAGGTTATTCTTGGGTCCCATTTCTTATTATAATTTTTTTATTTAATTATTTCTGTGGGGACGATATTGCTTCTTGGCTCCATTTCTATATAATATTGTCATACGAAATTTTTGTGGGGAGGTTTCAAACTTCCTGGCAGATTAAAACTGTGTGTCAGACGGAGACTCGATCTCGGGACCTTTGCCTTTCGCGAACAAGTGCACTACCATCTGAGCTACCCAAGCACGACTCACGTCCCGTCCTCACAGTTTTACTTTTCCCAGTACCTCGTCTCCTACCTTCCAAACTTTACAGAAGCTCTCCAGCGAACCTAGCAGCACACCTGAAAGAAAGGATATTGCGAAGACATGGCTTAGCCACAGCCTGGAGGATGTTTCCAGAATGAGATTTTTACTCTGCAGAGGAGTGTACGCTGATATGAAACTTCCTGGCAGCTTAAATCTGTGTCCTGGACCGAGTCTCGAACTCGGGACCTTTGCCTTTCGCGAGCAAGTGCTCTATCAGGTTGACAGGAGAGCTTCTGTAAAGTTAGGAAGATAGGAGACGAGGTACTTGCAGAAGTAAAGCTGTGAGGAGTGGGCGTGAGTCATGCTTGGGTAGCTCAGATGGTAGAGCAGTTACCTGCGAAAGGTAAAGGTCCCAGGTTCGAGTCTCGGTCCAGCACACAGTTTTAATCTGGCAGGAAGTTACATATCAGCGCACACTCCGTTGCAGTGTGAAAATGTCATTCTGGAAACATGTCCCAGGCTGTGGCTAAGCCACGTCTCCGCAATATCCTTTCTTTCAGGAGTGCCAGTTCTGCAAGGTTCGCAGGAGAGCTTCTATAAAGCTGGAAGGTACGAGACGAGGTACTGGCAGAAGTAAAGCTGTGAGGAGCGGGCATGAGTCGTGCTGGAGTAGCTCAGATGGTAAAGCACTTGCCCGTGAAAGGCAAAGGTCCCGAGTTCGAGTCTCGGTCCGGCACACAGTTTTAATCTGCCAGGAAGTTTCATATCAGGGCACACTCCGCTGCAGAGTGAAAATGACATTCTGGCACTTTCATGGTGATTCAGTTCCAATAGACAGCAGTGTATGTGTTATCCACTGCGCTTCTCGGTGTTTCCCGTTCTGCAACGTTTCGGCAGCGGAGGACACCTTCGGGAATACGTTAGACGCTCGCCTGCGGCTAGCCGCACCGCGAGGCATCATTTCCCGCCGGCCAGTTGACCAGCGCGTTGATTGTGTTCGCCGTAGACGCGGCGCGCCGCGGCACGGCCCTGGTCGTGAGATACGAGCCTGCAGGGAGCAGAGGGCGCTATCTGTCTGCCGGCGCTCTAAATCACTTTGCCGATGTGCAGCGTAGCCATAGATACAATTAGCAGCGGCACTGCCCCTTCCACAGCCCCTGGGAACGACGTAGGCCGGGGGTAGTTCACCCAGTACGGTGTACGCAGTCGATATCCACGTTGTCCCTCCGTTAATCTGCAGCTCCGCCGCTGCGGCAGCCTCATTGGCTCGCGTGGCTTATCGGGAAAGTGAGCGGCCATTGTTCCTTACTTCCAACGATTCTAATTTATTACACTGCTTGCTAGACTAACCCATCTATCATCCGACGTCTCAGGTTCACGTTTTATTGGGTTTTATTTTAGTTTTTAACTGAAGAAGATAAAAATTTTCATTAAATTTCGTTTCATTGAGAAGGAGATTGTAGAAATTTTACAAATTTGCAGCCTTATTCCTTATCTAATCGGTCTTGATGAGCATTATATCAAATTTTGGGAGATCATGTTTTTTAATACACGGACTTCACGTTCACAGATTACTTGCTTTTCTTTTTAGTGGTACATCAATAAACACCTATTCTGGTAAGAATGGAACCTATATGTATAAAACAGCTGGAAATTTCTGATTACTTTACAAGTCAGGTAATATGTTTATATTTGAGATTAAGCATGTAATTGAGAAAATGATTAGGAAAGATTTGAAATTATGTTCAGTGTTTCGCTAAGTGCTCTCATTAGTACACTTGGATAATTTGCGGCCCATTTTAAGCAAAAGCTACTTTTTTCACCCATATGAGTATTGATGACGTCATATCTACTGACCCATGTTTCTTCTAACGATACAATTGGGCGAGCACATTCGGTGGCATAACTGGACACTGTCTGCAAAATAGGTCGCGAATAGATTTAGTAGTAAAAAAGTAATAAATTGGAACGTCGTGCATGATGTGCCCGCTTGACAGCATGAAACGTGAAAATGTAATATGTGATAACCTTTTTTCTTTCATCATTTTGTGGAGGTGTCAGTGAGAAAAAATTTCGTACAGGTTTGAAATTGTATAAGGTTCGCCACAAGTCGTTACGTGCTCTTATTCTCAAATAGTGGATGAATAAAATCTGGGTATTTGCGCGCCGTGAGTACTTTACCTCAAGAGATATGCACGGTTGCTAACTGTAATGCTTGTCTTAATGTGTTAAGACTTTAGCATGAGACTATAGTCTTAATTTTAAGTTCGGTCAATAGCTTTCTAAAATACTGAAAATCAAAGTTTTGTTGTCTCTGGAACCTGTTAGATAGGTAACTTGCAACTTGTAACTTGCAACCATCAACCATGTGTCAGTTTAGCCATTTAGTAATGTAGATGATAACGACTAATAATGTTTCTATTATTTTACCTGGAATACGTTCAGATTAGTTACCGACCATCTTCTGTCTGTAATAGTAGAGGAAGTTATTCCAATGTGAGACACACAATCCCTTTGCGCTCTTACAAGAATCGTATGGACGAATTACAATAAAACTGTATCAAGTTGAAAATATACGGCATTAATACCAAAAAATTAAAAAATAAGTAAAACTGTGTGTTTTCAGTATTATTAATTACATTTTAAAAAAAGTGTTTATAATGAGGTGCTTAAAGCAACTGTTGCCAACGCTCACAAACTTTATGAGAAACAGAATATTGTAAACGTGAATATAAGTATAAAATAAGCAAAACGGTAATATCAGTGTGGTTATATACTTCAAAGTTCATTGCTCTGTTGACACAATGTGTGTTTTGGAGGTTGGTAGACTGGACGCATGTTAAAGAAATTTTTGAATGGCACTTCATTAAACGTCGAAAAAAATACTTTTAGTTTATGTTGAATTCATGTCACAACTTCCAGCATTCCGCTAAATAACAAATCGTTTTAAAAATTTCTGTACTGTTAATGGGCAAAAACAGTTGTTTAAATGTTTAAGATATTTCATTAGCCGATTTCCCAATTGATCAGTGAAGACGTTTTCAACTCTGCCCCAAGAAGGTGTCATTGCTGTACATCCCCTTCTTTTAAGGGCAACGCAACGTTCTCATAATAAGTTGTCAAGAACAGAAAAGTGCACTATTGCTTCCCTGAAACTACATTTTCCAGATAATACGCCATCAACAGCATTTTTCATTGACTCCTCGTCCTATTTTGATCTCTATGAAACTGTCACTGTGACAATAATCTGTGAAAAATGAAATATCTGTACGTTGAAATGATTGTCTGGGGCTGAACACAAACGTGGTCTCCAAATCTGGGGCCAGTGTGATAGAGTTAAAAGGACTTATTGCTATAGGCAAGTTTCATCAACAACAGAATGTTATCTTATTCTTAACAGGTGAACATTTTAATCAACATTATAATTTTTTCGTTAATCTTGCCAGAGAAGGACGCAAAGTCCACACGAAAATTAAACCGTACAGCTCTATTACAAATGACGTTTGCTTAGTAATAGATTTCTCATCTGTTGCAGTGCAGACGGAATACCTCAACCCAAAGGAATTTAGGGACACAGTGATCCACTTATTGTCCCGAAGCTAAGCCGAGGACGACAAACCTGACTTGATAAATGCTCCACTCACAATGTCAGTGTGTGGTAAGAATCTGGAAACTTCACTCAGAAACTTCTCAAACACTGAATTCCTTCCAGTAAACCAACTACCAAAACTTTGATCGAAACGTGAATCAGTTACCACCAGTGGTTTCATGTCTTGTTCTATTTTAATTTCTGCATAATTTTCACTCGTCTTTAGTTTCTATGATAATAAAATAGTGAAATTCCACGAGCAATATTTCACAACCGATATTCTCCCACAAATTTTTCATTTCGCTGAACAGAGAATGATGATAAGCGTTAAGTACGACTACTGAATTTTTTAATCCTTCGTGAGGCAGGAAACACTGCATCCATAACAGTGAGCATAATTATCATGTCATACATATATTTAGTTATTATTCGTTACTTACCGTTCTAATACACACTTACATTAAATAGTTTTATCCATTTGTGTTATAAGATACCTCAGAAGGATTGTGTTAGAGTGCAGATTCCAAACAATCTTCCCGCCTCAGCTCCAACACTTGACGAGTTGCTACTCACAACGAAACTGGCTCTAGATTTAAGTTCATGCTTTGGAGTAGCAAACGACACTTCGCAATCTTATTACGTAGCTTGTTGAATTGGAGGCGTCCATGGTTGCTGATTTTGCAACTAATTTAATGTCATTTGCTGCAGAAAGGACTGGGATGGCTCTTTCGGAAATATCTTGCATACTTACACAGTTGAAAGAGACCTTCTCAGACCAAACATTTTACAATATTGTTTAGTTATTCTTCACTTGCCCCTTTTCCAACAAAAACTGAGTAAACGACCTAAACTACCTTTGTTGTCATAGCCAGGAGAACTTATAAACTGTTCATAAAACAGAAAAGTGTTTACATCTTCGTTAAGACTTACGACACAACAATAATGATACACACTAAAACTTACTCGAAGGTTTAAACTTTAAGAATTATGAGGACTTTAGTATGTGCCTTTTTGATGAAATCACAAATGCTAACGTATTCATGTGTCGCTTCTCTTAATTTAGCACTCTTTCTTACTTGCCTTTGGTTTTTACATCTTCCTAAATAAATTAGAACAATAATTAATATTAATAATCTTACCATAATTGTTGATTTATGAATGTAAATGAGCAACGGCGTTGCTGCAGTGGATACGCCGGTTCCCGTGAGATCACTGAAATTAAGCGCTGTCGGGCGTTGCCGGCACTTGGATGGGTGACCATCCAGGCCGCCATGCGCTGTTGCCATTTTTCGGGGTGCACTCAGCCTCGTGATGCCAGTTGAGGAGCTGTTCGACCGAATAGTAGTGGCTTCGGTCAAAGGAAACAATTACAACGACCGGGAGAGCGATGTGCTGACCACACGCTCCTCCTAACCACATCCTCAGCTGAGGATGACACGGCGGTCGGATGGTCCCGAAGAGCCCCTTGTGGCCTGTAGACGGAGTGCTTTTTTTATGAATCTAAATGAATATAAACAAAACTGAAATTACAGGAAACTGCACAAAACTGAACAGCACTACTGCAGTACTATGAAGCAGCGCTAGAACTGAAAAATTAGAAACGGAAGATAGAAAATACAAATGTAGTGTAATATGGAGTAATTGTGTGCATAGTATTCATCATTTTCCAGATCTCAGTCTGTTCGATTAAACAAGACAACTTGCTTCATTTCGGGAAAAACTGACACTAAATGTAGTACGTCTAATTTCATGAACTATTCACCCTATACTCTTCCAGACGTATAAGCACCCTAACTACTTCAATGCTCCACGCATATATGTACGACTTGCTATGAGAAATATTTACTGCTGTTCCCTGCTTCAGTCGTATAGATGTGTGTAACCTCTGGTACCCGGACAGTGAATCGGGGATAACTATTGCAAAAGTATGTGGTCTAAGTACTGGAATACTCGAAATGACCAAAACGACTTACTGAACGCGGAATTCTCTTTAGAGGTCCTTCGTATTGTAACATTATCTACTTCGCATGCTGCGTTTCCCATGTTATCGAATAAAATTAGCATACGCCTGATAAACTTACAGATACAAAACAGATGAAATTATATGGAAAGACTCTGATTTGGATACCAAAGTGTATAATTTCGATAACAGTCATTCCGGTTACAAAACAGTGAATTCAGTTGATTCATCCACTGTATATGACTGCTTCTAACTTTTTAGCCAAGAAATTGTAACCTACATAGCTGAGCAATGTAATTTATATTATGAGCACCTTTCGAACGACTCCAGTGAAAAATCAAGAATACGACGGTGGAAAAAGACGAACACTGATGAAATTTACTGATTCCTTGACGTAAATTTTCAGATGGCTGAAGTGAGAAAAAAATTAAATGAACTCTTAGTGGACCAACGATCCGTGACTGTCTACTCCAGTGTTTGCACAAATCATGCTACGAGATAGATATATTCAGTTACTAAGAATGTTACAGTTCGTTGATAACAATGAGGAGTTTGGAGATGAGAAAATCTGAAAAATTAGATGAATTGTGGATCACTTGGCGAAAGCATTTCCTCATACGTACCATCCTTTTGAAAATTTTTGGAGTTACGAAAGTTTTGTTCTCTACAAAGGTCGTGTCTTCTTGAAGCTGCACATTCCACCCAAACGCAGTGGATTTAGCGTAAAGCTTTTTGTGTTGTGTGGTTGTGAAACTGGATACATAATGATCTGCCAGAACATTATGATCAGCAACGTATTATCGATATAAACAGGTCCAGGCGACGGTAGCGTCGCTTGGTGAGGAATGGCTACTAGTAAGGCACAAGCACGCTAGATGTAGCATCAGCGAGCGTGCTGTCCGTATGTAGAATGGGAATCTGATCGAGGTAAGATTGTGACGGCCCAGAGGATCGGCACGAGCATTTCGGAAACTGCACGACTTGTCGGGTGTTCAAGGAGTGCTGTGGTGAGTGTCTTCAACACGTGACGAAACCAAAGGTGAAGCCACGTCCAGACGTGAGGATGGGTGGCCACACCTCATTACAGACTGTAAGGTGTCAGGCAAATCCAACACCTTCCATGAAAACCCTGACATGATAAGCAAATCCAGTAGTATGTCACATAGCTCCGAATAAATCGTGACATTAAATTAACCAAAGTAATACGAGTAACGAGTGAGCAAATGGAATACCACAGACTAACACAAGAATGCCTAAATGCATGTCATACCTTCCCACCGTGAGACAGACGCAGTTCTGAGGGGAGAAACGAGAACAGTAGCCGAGACCAGAACCGTGTTAAGCTGGAAGGCCCTACGATAAGGGACGGACACCCACGTCGCCAGCTAACCGCTACGACCACACCACCCGCAAGTTTTTAGCGTGAGACCTTTTCGCGTCTCTGTTACGTTAGGACCACCCCCTAGCCCATGTTAAAAGCTAGAGCCCTCCAGAAGAACAGTATAGATCTTACGATAACACAAAAAGGGCCACACCACCCGCACGTTTTAGCGTGAGACTTTTTCGCGTCTCTGTTACATCAGGACCACCCCCAGCCCATGTTAAAATATAGAGCCCTCCAGAAGAACAGTATAGATCTTACGATAATGCTAAAAGGACCACACCAGCTGCACGTTTTAGCGTGAGACTTTTTCGCGTCTCTGTTACGTTACAAACTTTAAAAACATTACCCCACCACGAAAAGTATAACGTTTCTCATTGGATAGACAGAATTTTTGTAGGCGGAGCTTAAGGTTAACATTAAGACCCTGATTGGTCAGATGAAGACACAGCCAGATTGTTTTTTTTTAACCAACTTCGGTAAATTGTAGTAAGTAGAAGTTAGGAGAGAGTTGCTTCCGAGACAGCGAGGTGAGAGTTGCTTCCGAGAGGGCGAGCTGGACGGAGAGCTGCGCCGGCCGCCGCCCCCTGACGAACACCGACAAGGTAATGATCACACGCGATGCTTCATTTTTGAGCGCATAAGGCTTCAATCAGAACTGCAGAAGTGTCATCTGTTACAACCCCTTTTTGCGTAATACTAGTGTCAATCGTCAATTAAAGCTCATGGTGTTCACATTTGCCACTTGAAGTAAAAATCTGAAACGCGATGATTTTTCTGTTATATAGTTATCGAGAAGCCACATCAGCCACTGTAATTTACAAGTTACATAAGTAATTAAAGATAATTGAGGGTCACTGGAGACCATTTTGATAGTTTTCTCTTTTGTGAAACTTAATTTAAACCTAGATTATAGATGTGATATGGCACAGGTCATCCTTCGATCCATTGTAGAACTTGGAAACCCATTCAGGGAATATTCGATCACATTTTTGTTGAACGCAGTCAGTTTTTACCATCCTGTATTAAAACATTTCCTTTTATCAATAGTGCAATTTATAAACGATGTTTTGTGAGTAGAATAAAATTTCCAATGGTAAACTTAACTGCTTTTTCGACGTTATTTTACCAGCTAACTAAAAATAGGAAAGCCTTGAACCCCTTCCACTAAATTTAGTTAGTATTAAGATTCCTTTACAGGGAGTGCAGTGGAGCTGACGCTGAAATCATTAAGTATTTGGTTATATCATCGCTAATCTCACTGAAATCTTCTGAATTCTACATGTCATGTGTGGTCTGACGTCTCCTTACCAGCAACAGGTCCCAGGTTCAAGCCAGTCAATTCCCTAAAAAACACGCTCAGAGCGTCGTTGCGCGAAAGTGGTAGGGAGACACGATATAGAACAAACAGACACCACGCAGAATGTTTAGAAAACGTCAGGGTTCGTAGGCTGGGCACACTGGTAAAACAGGTCAGGCGGAACTACGTCAGACTTTAATGCTGGGCAGAGTACAAGCGTGTCGGAATGAACAGGGCACCGAACACTCCTAACGATGGTCCTCTTCAGCCGATGACCCATGCGTGTGCCAATGTTAAGACCACGACATCGGTAACCACGACCCAAATGGCCCCGTGACCATCGCCACTCGATGTTGGCACAGTGGCAGAGCATTGCATTGTGTTTTGAATCCCGATACCTTCTTCTTCCTGCCGATAGGAGGGCGCCAATCAGTCGGCTTCCAGGGAACCAGCACTTTGACACCTCTCTGGGGAACACTCACGTGGGGGTTTATCGATCCAGTGGAGTTCGTACAAGGCATCATGAAGGCCAAGGAGTATCGTACACTGGTTGCAGACCACGTGTACCCTTCACGACGATCATGTTTCCTGATGGCAGTAGAATTTTTCAACAGGATAATGCACCATGTCACAAGGCCAGGAGTGCAACGGTGTGGTTCAAGAAACACAGTGGTGAGTTCCAGTTGATGTACTGGCCCCCCAACTATCCAGATCCGAACCCGATCAAACACATCTGGGATGTGATTGAACACGGCATTAGAGGTCGTCGTACCAGTCTCCGGATTTTACGGGAATTAGGTGACTTGTGTGTGCAGATGTGGTGCCAACTCCCTCCAGCGACCCCCCAAGGCATCACTGTTTCCACGCCACGATGCTTCGCTGCTGTTATCTGTGCCAGAGGTGGACAGATCTGCTATCATGTAGATGTTCATAATGTTCTGGTTGGTTAGTGTATTCTCGAATTTATTACTTATGTGGATTCAGCAAGAGACTTAAAGAAAGATTTTGGTGTAAATTTTGGGATACCTGAAAGCATTGCTCTTACTTTACTAGAACGCAGCGTTAGTAAAGGTCATACATTGCATTTTGACAATTGGTACACTAGCCCAGTGTTACTTTATTATCTGCGTGCCGGAGTGACTAATTCTTGTGGAACTGTAAGGAGAAACCGTAAAGGCATGACTGTTTTATCAAAAAAACTTAAAACACACATATAATTAATGTTAACAAATACGAAGGGCGTTTGAAAAGTCCGTGCAAAGTCCAAGAGAGATGACACCACCAGCGTTTATGGAGGTCATGTTTAGTTAGTAGCATCTGTGGAAAGAAAGCACACCAAGTTTCAGCCATACTGGTCGATTTCTTTGTGTCTGGTATTCGTGTGAATCAAGGAAGTCGCGTGATTGTCAAAAAATGGACGAAAAACAATTTCGTGTGGTGATTAAACATTACCTTATTAAAGGCAAAATGCCTCAAGAGACTAAAGAGAAGCTCGATAAACATTACGGTGACTCTGCCCCTTCGATTGGAACAGTTTATAAATGGTTCCAAAATATTCAGAATGGCCATATGGGCACAAGTGATGCTCAACGTTCTGGACACCCTGTGGAGGTCACGACTCCAGAAATCATTGATAAAATCCATGATATGGTGATGGATGACAAAATAATTAAGGTGCGTGAGATTGCTAGTGCTGTGGGAATCTCGAATATTTTGCATATTTGGACATGAGAAAACTATCCGCAAGACGGGTTCCACGACTGCTCACGCTTGACCAAAATCGGAATCTTGTGAAGTGTTGCAGGGGTGATTTGCAGCTGTTCAGGAAGAATCTGCAGGACTGTAGATGAAACGTGGATACATTAATATACTCCTGAGACCAAAGAACAATTTAAACAATGGGTTAGCAAGGGAGAATCTGCACCCAAAAAGGCGAAGACCATTCCATCGGCCGGAAAGGTTATGGCGACTGTTTCTTGTGATTCGCAAGGGATAATCCTCAACGACTATCGGGAAAAGGATAAAACTATTACAGGCGCACATTATTCATCGTTATTGGACCGTTTGAAAACCGAGCTGGAAAAAATAAAGCCGGTGACAGGACTGTAAAAAAGTCCTTTTCCATTACGACAATGCACCAGTGCACACCTCAGCAGTTGTGATCCCAAAAATTAATCGAAACGGGATCCCAACTCGTCTCACGTCCCCCATATTCTCCAGACTTTGTTCCGTCGGACTACTATTTGTTCCCCAATTTGAAGAAATGGATGGCGGGACAAAGACTTTATTCAAACGAGGAGGTGATTACAGCAACTAATAGCTATTTTGCAGACTTGGACAATTCCTACTATTTGGAATGGTTCAACAAATTAGAACAGCGTTGGAAGGAAGTGTATAAGTCGAAAAGGAGACTATGTCGAAAAATAAAAAAGGTTTACCCCAAACACGTAAGTAGTTTTTATTTTTGCAGTCTAGTGGCAGGAAAAGCGGGTAATGAGGATGCTTTCAGCTGTTTATAAGAGCGAAATTATAGCGGCTGACAAAACTGACAGAAGCACTAATGAAGCAGAAAGGAAGCCAGCTTCTATCGTCGCACGAAAGTATGAGGGCCGTCGACAGGAGCGACATGACGCTCAGTTCAGTAGAATGTGTACGGAAAACTGTAAAATAGAACAAAAAAATTTTTTTTTCATTTGTGGATCTGTCTCTGCAAGACACGGATGTGTTATACAAAACTCAAACGGGAAGAAATGTTTCAGTATCTGATTTTCAGCAGAAACTCGTTAGGGAGAATCACTACTGACCGCAAACAGGGGGTTGTAAGACGAGATGGGCTGATGGTGTTAATCCCTTATTCCTAACCGAGAGCAACTTTTCTCGCAAATTCCAGGAATATCAAAGAAAAAGACTGCACAGAGAAGGTGTGCTGTATGTGAAAAACAAGACATGTGAAGTGACGCTAGATAAACTTGTATCAAGTGTAATGTGCCTTTATCCTTGATTTTTTGTTTTGAAAGATACCAGACTTTGCAGATTTACTAATTTTATGTATATTTTTGTATCCTAATAAAGCACATTTGTGAAAGAAAGAGTATTACTAAAGATTAAAAAATAAACAAACAATTTAACAAGACAATACTGCATTTTGCGTCTTAATGTTATCTTAGTAATAACGATAGACTGCTATAGTTGTTTTTATACGTGGCATTTGAAAATTACGCGCACATGATAGGCCGCCACTCGGACTAAAGGCTTAAGACAGTTATAATTTAGTCTTTTGCTAACACAACAAGTAGGGTTTCTTCCGCATTGGAAAAATCTCCCGTTTTCGAATTATGTACTAAAAACTGACGTACCACTTCCAGGAGCCATATAACTGTTGATATTAGTAATACGCACATAGAATCATTTAATTTTCATCTTAATTTACATAAAAGCAGAGACATTTATGTTTACTGTGACAGCTAGTTCTTAATATTAGTGCATGTTTGCTATGTAACTTACTGTTAATTGCGTAAATCCGATATGGTAATTAGCGATGACCTCTTGTTAGTGGTACAAACGTGTGAATGATTTAAGCCAAAATAATTACCGATACCTCTCACCAAAATTTATCTGTTGACGCACCACTGAGTATCATACCAATTTTGTTAACCGAGTTAATTCATTTCAAAACATGATAGTTAGTGATGACCTCTCACTGGCTCAACGCTAATGCAAATAATACATGTAAGTACGCCTGTAGATAGTTCTCACCACGATATTTCTGTTGACACCGTTCTCAGTGTTGCATGAATTTTATTAAGAAATTTAATTAACTTCAAAGAGTAATAGCGAAATATGTTTTGGAACTAGCAGTAGCTCTGATAACCTCTGTGTCTGTGTTAACGTTATCTTGAAATGAATGTGTTTGAATACAGAATGTGTTCATTCCTTCGTGCAATATCACGACTAACGTGAACATCATAAAATGCGACTATGCCATTTTTACAGTCTACAATAGTGTCGTCATCTCACCATACTTTGATAGTTCTCACGATTCATATAAGCTGGTTTTACCATCCCCCCCCCCCCCCCCCCAAAAAAAAAAACAAAAACGGACTTACTGCTAAGGTCATCAGCCCCTAAGCTTACACAGTACTTAACCTAACTTATCCTAAGGACAAACACCCACACCCACGCCCGAGGGAGGAGTGGAACCTCCGCCGGGACCAGCCGCACAGTCCATGACTGCAACGCCTCAGAACGCTCGGCTAACCCCGCGCGGCGTTCATGAAGCGTCCCTTGCCAAGCATACGTATGTACGAGTTACCTATCGCCACGCAACTCGCTGTAAGACTAGCGTCGACTCACTCCTCGTAAATAAGCAAACCACCACATGGCCATTGGCTGTCATACTGTTAGTACGTATCGACACGTTGTCTGGCCTGGTTTCCACCTCATTATATCACATGCATACCATTATTCTAGAAAGGAAAGAGGCAATTTGTTGAATTATAAAACGATTACGGAGACATGAATTAGCAGTAGCATTTGAAAAATTGTGAAATACCTAAAAGAAAAAATGGTTCAAATGGCTCTGAGCACTATGCGACTTAACTTCTGAGGTCATCAGTCGCCTAGAACTTAGAACTAATTAAACCTAACTAACTTAAGCACGTCACACACATCCATGCCCGAGGCAGGATTCGAACCTGCGACCCTACAAGAAAACGACCTATTGCTACATAACCAGTACAGACCAAGAAAGAAAAAAACGTTTTTGTGAAATGCATCTGCTTCTTTATTCGCATGAAGTAATGAGTGCTATCGACATCGGACCTAAAGTTCATCCATATTTCCAGAGAGTTTTTGACACCGCTCGTCACAAGTAACTTTCAAATTGCACATCTAGGTAATATCGCTTCAACTGTGAGATTGCATTTTTGATTTCATGTGACACAGATCGTAGTTCGTTGTAACTCAAGAAGAGTCACCTAGTGAAACCGAAGTTGTATCTGCATTCCCCCAAGGAAACGTTATATGTCCGTAACTGGTTTTAGAGAATATAAACGATTTAGAACACTATTTGAAAACCCGTCTTCGAATTTTTGCGAATGTTGAAGTCATTTATCATGTAGCACAGTCATCATAAAATGCAAACAAATTACAAAATAATTGGGATAAGATTGGTGCGAGAAGTGGAAATTAACAAAATTAATTAGCGAGATCCTTTTCATGGGTACTAGAGAAATTTCGATATACACTGAAGCGTCAAAGAAACTGGTAAATGCATGCATATTCAAATACAGAGATCCATAAATAGGCATAATTCGGCACTGCTGTCGGCAACACATATATAACACTACAAGTGTCTGGCGAAGTTGCAAGATCGGTTACTGCTGTTACAATGGCAGGCTGTCAAGATTTAACTGAGTTTGAACGTGGTGTTACAGCCCGCGCACGAGCGATGGGACACAGCATCTCCGAGGTAGCGATGAAGAGGGAACTTTACCGCATGACTATTTCACGAGTGTACCGTGAATATTAGGAATCGGGTAAAACATGAAATCTCCGATATCGCTGCGGCCGAAAAAAGATCCTGCAAGAACGGGACCAACGACGACTGACGAGAATCGTTCAACGTGACAGAAGTGCAACCCTTCCACAAATTGCTGCAGATTTCAATGCTGGGTCGTGCGAACCATTCAACGTAACATCATCGATATGGGCTTTCGGAGCCGAAGACCCACTCGTGCACCCTTGATGTCTGCACGACACAAAGCCTTATAACTCTCCTGCGCCCGTCAACACCGACATTGGACTATTGATGACTCGAAACATGTTGCCTGGTCGAACGAGTCTTGTTTCAAATTGTATCGAGTGGATGGACGTGTACTGGTATGGAGACAACCTCAATAACCCTGCATGTCAGCAGCATGCCTCGCAACGTGCTGTTCTGAAGATATCTCCACCCCCTCATACTCTTACGGATTTGTGGACGGCCCTGGAAGATTCATGGTGTCTATTCCCTCCAACACTACTTGAGATATTAGTCGAGTCCATACCACACGCGTTACGGTACCGGGTGATCAAAAGTCAGTATAAATTTGAAAACAGAATAAATCACGGAATAATGTAGATAGAGATGTACAAATTGACACACATGCTTGGAATGACATGGGGTTTTATTAGAACCACAAAAATACAAACGTTCAAAAAATGTCCGACAGATGGCGCTTCATCTGATCAGAATAGCAATAATTAGCGTAACAAAGTAAGATAAAGCAAAGATGATGTTCTTTACAGGAAATGCTCAATATGTCCACCATCATTCCTCAACAATAGCTGTAGTCGAGGATTAAAGTCGTGAACAGCACTGTAAAGCACGTTCGGAGTTATGGTGAGGCATTGACGTCGGATGTTGTCTTTCAACATCCCTAGATATGTCTGTCGATCACGATAAACTTGCGACTTCAGGTAACCCCAGAGCCAATAATCGCACGGACTGATGTCTGGGGACCTGGGAGGCCAAGCATGACGAAAGTGGCGGCTGAGCACACGATCATCACCAAACAACGCGCGCAAGAGATCTTTCACGCGTCTAGCAATACTTTGTTTTTTTGTTCTAATAAAACCCCATGTCATTCCAAGCATGTGTGTCAATTTTTACCTCTCTATCTACATTATTCCGTGGTTTAGTAAGTTTTCAAATTTATACTGACTTTTTGATCACCCGTTACTTCTGCGTGCTCGCGGGGGACCTGCACGATATTGCCCAGGTGCACCAGTTTCTTTGGCTCTTAAGTGTATTTCGTTTACACAAAAGCCGTACAGATAATTTAAAGGTTGTCGTTTCAAATAAATTTTTTAAGGAACACCACTCCGAACAACTTAGACTGGAGCCATCAAATAGACGTTTTGTTGGGAAGACGAATCAAAGACTGTGTTTCATTATTAGAAAACTCAGAAATTGCACGAAGTGTACTTAAGAGGCTGCCTACCCCAGCCTTGCCCTTCCTCTTCTAGAGCATTGGTGTATGGTATTGGATACTTAACAGGTTGGATTTATGGAGAACATCAAGAAAGCTCCGATGTGGGCAGCTCGTTTTGCATAATCAGAAATAGGAAACAGAGTGACACAGGTTCAAATGGTTCTGAGCACTATGCGACTCAACTTCTGAAGTCATCAGTCGCCTAGAACTTAGAACTAATTAAACCTAACTAACCTAAGGATATCACACACATCCATGCCCGAGGCAGGATTCGAACCTGCGACCGCAGCGGTCACGTGGTTCAAGACTGAAGCGTCTAAACCGCACGGCCACACCGGCGTGACCCAGGTATGATATGACAGTTGGAATGACATTAGTATAAGCAACTGCATTTTCCTTTGTGTCGAGACCTTCCCCAGAAATTACGGTCACCAACTTTCTCCCCCGAAAGGCAAAATATGTTGCTAAACTACAGAGGATGAACGGCCCTTGTGGTGTTTTGAGTGAAATCAGAGCTCGAATGGAAATGTTTAACTTTACACTTTTCCCACGTGCTGTTGGAAAATAATACCGTAGAGAAATGGACTGAAAGAATGTATATGCACCCTCCGCCAAAAGTTTAATTGTGAATCATCAGACGTAGAGTTAGTAATTGAATTTCAGGGATATTACAGTGATGTTATTGTGCCAGCACATGATATCGACACATGCAGTGGATTTAATCGGAACATGACTGATAGGAGACGAGATACAGGCCTTGCTTTCGGTTTGGAATGTGCCTCTGCACCGTCCAGCGCCGGAGAGTTGGTAACTGTCACACAAGTTCCACCGGACGGCAATTACTGGCCGCGCTGGCTCACCTGTGGAACGTGTTGCACGCTTTCAGCGGTTCCCACCGCCGCGATGCCAAGTTGTCCAGGTCTGGGTACGACGGTGCCTTTGATCTCCACGGCCGTTACAATTCGATTTATTCCGCTGATGGGCGCATTCACGTCCGGCATCTCTGCCACGCCGCGCCGGTTCAGACTTTGATTACGGCCGTCACTGAGGGATTCAGCTGCTTTTGAGCAGGGCGCTCTGTTGTCTACACAGGACTCGTGAAACTTCCGGGCTGATTGGATTAGATCATAATCTTAGTAGACCAAAAACTGTGGCTTTGCAAAATCTTCTTATTCTGTTATCTGCCACGCCTATTACATGTCATAGTAAATATCAGTATAATTCTTAACATACCAAGCTTAAGTCGTCAACGTTGTTTACCAAGCTAAGGTCTTCTGGTGACCCCAGGTTCTTTCTTAATTTCTCAACATAGTTGTGTAGAAGGTTACTCATATTAGGTACTTTTGACGTCTAAAAGCATATTTAAATTAAATAAGCATTACTGACATATTGCTTTACGGTAAACCGTGTAAACTGAAGAGTAAGTGCAGATCGCTTCCTTGCCGTGGCAGCAATAAAAGAGCACCACGAATATTTTCGTCTGTTGTCCAGATTTCAGAAATCGATTCCTTTCGGAAGCGAAGACAGCGGTTCTAGGCGCTTCAGTCCGGAACCACGCCGCTGCTACGGTTGCAGTTTGGAACCCTGCCTCGGGCATCGATGTGTGTGATATCCTTAAGTTAGTTAATTTTAAGTAGTTCTGAGTTTAGGGGACTGATGACCTCAGATGTTAAGTCCAATAGTGCTCAGAGCCATTTGAATTTTTTCGGAAGCGAAGAGCTCCAGCAGTCAATAGCATATCAGAAAACGCTCTCAGGTTGACAGATTCTTAGTCTGTCCAAATTCTCATTCCGTTCAGAAGAGCGCTTGTATTGTAGTGCTGAACAATACGTGACGGTTCAGAGTTGCTCAAACTGCATCTATTGTCTACATGTCATCAAAGATCATTTTGAAAACCTGGGACATTGTGAGTGCAGGATCGCTTGCGTGCATTTCGCCGGGAGATCATTTAACAATATTAGAGTGACGACATCAAGTCACACGGTACTCTGAACTTCTCCATTTGTGCTCTGACTCTGCAGGAAATTCATCTCCTTCACCGAAATCCCCATCAGAATATTCGCTGCCAGGGTCATTTTCTTCTCGATTCGCTTCAATGTTATCTTGCAGTTCTGGTGGACCTTAAAGTCCTCATCAGGTCTGCTCAAGACATATTCTGAGTCACTGAGATAACATTCATTTAGCATCCGAAGAATGTCATCATCTCAGATTTGTTTGTGGGACATTTTTACAAATTTATTGCGTTCACATTATGAAAAATAATAAAAAAAGAAAGAATACAGCAAAATATGCAACATGGTACGTCAATTGGGGCCCTGCCAGGCCACCACGTATGTTTTTATTTTTTTATTTATTTTTTTATAGAATGCGTCATAGATACATAGTTGTGTAATATAAATCTTAAACAGATACGGGACACATAAAAATAAAATGTAAATTGATTCATAGACTTGGAACACTATCACCAAAAGTCACTCTCTGGTGTCCCTAGAGGACCACCCGTAGTATGTTGTATGTTAATACGTTATCAGTTGAAAACAGTGGCAATACTTACTTTGGAAAGATTTGAATTGCAGGTAGATGTTGAACTTGGGGATTATTGTTTCCGGTTTAAGAGGAATACTCGAACACATCAGTCAGTACTGACACTACGACGTATCTTAGAATGGGTGTGTTGGTAGGAGTAGTTTTATTTATCGGTGGATAACTTTTACTAGGATATTAGGCTTACCATGATATTATAGTTTTGCTGGCCGCTGTGACCGAACGGTTCTGGCCGCTTCAGTCCGGAACCGCGCTGCAGCTACGGTCGCAGGTTCGAATCCTACCTCGGGCATGGATGTGTGTGATGTCCTTCTGTTAGTTAGGTTTAAGTAGTTCTAAGTCTGGAGACTAATGACCTCAGATGTTAAGTCCCATAGTGCTTCGAGCTATTACATTACATTATTATAGTTTAAGAACAATAAAAAAGATAATTTATACATATACAGACATTTAAGTGCTCTTTTGTCTAGTTTGATAAGAATAGGATATGTGGAACTGATTTTGAATGGAGGAGATAAATGTTCCAAACGGTTGCTTAGTGTTCTGAAGACTGCCTGGAAATCTCCAAGTTTCAGTTGCTTTGTAGAAATGGCATAAGTCGACTATGGCGTATTCAGATAACACTGATAAGCAATTCAGTGTTCGAAGAGATTTCAGGATTGCAGAGAGGCATCGTGAACTTCGTAGTATTCCGACTGGACACCTGCCTGTCATCTTCTGGTAAGCCATCAAAGACTGACGAAGATGTTCTCTGCTCCACCTTATATAGAATGCTGAGAGTATTTCCCTGCATGCGCCAGAGTCACGGTGACAGAAGGACCACATTGCCCAGCAGAGTGCCTTCGCCAGTGGAACTGTGAAGATCAGCTGTCTTTGGCGTTGCATCTCACTGCAGTCATCGGTCAAAGCTGATCTTTGTAGTTCCAACTGCAAGGGCGCCACCGCTGGGCGGTGTGGTCATTTTATCCCTGTCACTCTGATTCATGCCCAGCAATACTCTCAGCACGATATATAAGGCAGAGCGGAAAACGTCTTCGTCACCACCCCTTCCCTGCCCACCTCAGTAAGGCTAACCTCTCTGAGGACTTCTCCATTGCCTACGATCGCCACTTTGAGTACTCTCTGTTCCCCACAGTCCTTAAACATATTGACACCTCTGTGTCTCTACTCGCCCCCCGTTTCCAGGACTTGGATCAGCTACCCCCTTAGGTTTAAACACTTCCATTACAGCACACAACAAACGCAACTCCGCCCCTGGTCATGACTCTGTCACCTATCGCCACCTCAAGGAATTCATCGTGACCTGTGGAATACTCCCTACCTCCTGCTGTTCCCTAAATCCAACAACCCCCTCCCCCCCCCCCCCAACCTTTGTCCCATCTCCATCTGCCTCACCTACACGTTCAGTAAGGTCTTCGGGTTCACTTATGCTGACGTATCCATCTCAATGAGCACCACCTCCTTCCCCTTACCCAATGTAAGTTCCAGCCCTCCTTCTCTGCCGCCGTACCGCCGACCAGTTCCTTAACCTTACCCATGTTCTTTCCCTCCAACTTGACTCCCATCATTCTGCTGTCTTTATTTCCATCGACCTCCAGTCCGCCTACAAAAGTGTCTGGCATCCCTGGCTTCTCTTTAAACTCCAGCCCTATTCCCTTCCTATCCTTTCCATCCATCTTGTTGCTTCCTTCCCTCCTGTCGTCTCTCCTATGTCATTATCTACAATACCAACTCCTGTAAATTTATTGCACAGTGAGTGTGTCTCAAGGCTCCATTCTTTCCCCTCTTGTCTATCTGCTGTGTACTGCAGATATGCCCAAATCCTCTGCTTGTTCACCTCCTCTGATACATTGATGACACCACCTTTCTGGTCCTCTATCCTATCCTTCAGCGGCCCCAACATACTCTTCAAATCTGTCTCAACCAGTTCACTGCTTGATGCAACCAGTGACTCCTTCACATCAACCTTCATAAGACCTAGGCAGTCATCATAGGTTATACCATCCACAGATCCACGATTTTTACCTTACTATTTATGGTCATCCAATCCTGAAATACCTTGGCCTCACTCTCTACTGTAGCCTCACCTGGGCTCCCTGTCTCCTTACACTCCAACCAAAGCCCGCAATAGACTCCACCTCCTGAAACTCCTGTCCAGGTGGACAGGGGATTGCATCCTTCCACCGTCCTTCACACTTACAAATCCTTCATCCATTGAATCCTTCTCTATGCCAGCATTGCCTGGATTTCCACCCCACCCAGATTCTATAAAGCCCTCCAAATCCTCGAACACAATGCCACACTTTCCGTATCAGCTCCCATCCCCCACACAGATCGTCCCATTCCCACATCTTGTCCTCTTCCTTCAGCACATCCACACCTCGTACATCATCTGCAGACTCAATCCCCCACATCCCCTGGTGTCTCCTATCCTCTCTATCCTCATCCGGTTGCTGCACCTTTACTGTTGTGTCCTGCCCTCTTTCCAACTCTGCACCCTCCAACTCCTTCACCAACCTACCTTCCAGCACCTTCTGCACCCAGATGATGAGCTTTGCTCTGATGTCTACCCCTCCTACCAACTCTAACCTCATCTTCGCTCCCCCTCCTTAGAGCTCCATCTCCCCTCCTTTTCCCTTCCACTGAGCGGTGTTTTCATCCCTCCTACACCTGCTCCCTACCCAGTACACCCCTTCAGTGTCTCCCTCCTGGCTTGCTGTCCCTCTCCCACCTTGCCCGTCAGCTGCCCCTTGGTGTGCCACTGGACCCCCTTCCTTTTCATCCCACCCTTTCCAGCCTCACTCACCCCCTACTGCCCCTCCTCTACCTCTCTTTCTTCCTCTAAGGCCTCCCCTTCCTTGGCAGCTCCCTTTACTCTTTGTCCTGTGTGCTCCATCTCGTGCAGTGGTTTTAACAGTGGTGTGCATTTTTAATACTGTGGCAAACTTTTATCTTGTGCTTGCGACTTAGGTGTATTTTAAATGCTATGCACATCGAAAACTGTGTTTTTATCCTTATGTGGCCTTTTTTAAAACTGTGTCTTCCATTCAAAGTCTCTGTATAACTGTATATTTTAACCCCCCCCCCCTGTCTCCACCTTATTATGTGTATTACCCTTCTTATCGACTTTTATATATGTATCGCTTCATCTTTTTTCGTGCCTATAGCGTCCCTCGGCTAAAGAGTGAGAGATTGTGCCACTGCCAATAAAGGAAAAAAAAGAAAAACGGCTTCGTCGTTCTACGATGCCTCATGTGAAGATGACTGGCAGGTGTCCAGTCGAAATATCGTGCAGTGAAGTTCAGGCCGACCGGCTTTAATACGGAAATCTCTTCGAGCATTTAGTTTCCCGAAAAAATTTTAAATTTAAGAAGTAATTCAGTGTTTGACAAAGCCGAACATTCTTGCATTTTTTGTGAAATAAGAATTATAATAATTTCTATTGTTTACAACTGTTTTTGGTATGTTACCAGTGCTAATTACTTTCAGCAGTCACTTCAATAATAGGTTCGTTTTTCAAATGCATACTGCACAAAATTAAAGCTAACCTAAAATCCTACAATTCTGGAGTGACAATAACAGCGCACATGTTATGTGAGAGTTATTACCTTTCCACAGTTTACAGCATTGCGTAATGTATACTTCTATGCGAACGCTACTAGGGACGCCGTTGCTTCTACAGTGAACCGTTTCCGATACTGGGGTTAGAACGAATTCCAAAGTGTAAACTTATTGAAATAGAAATTCTCATCAGTAAAAGAAAAAGGAGCAATTCAGTCTTACACTATCTGAGAGCAGTAATTCAGCACAGTCTGGTGTGTTCACTATTAATAACTGAGCCAGTCTAATATTAGTCACTGCTCATAGTGACTCCTCCTGTTACCATATTAGTTCTCCATGTGTAAGATGCTAGAGTGTAATTTTTTATATTTAACTTTTCTAACTGTTGTTATGTGGTGGTCACATAAACTCGGGATGTATATCTTTCCAGAGCTCTCTAAATTTTCCAAACACACAAGAAGTTCTTCCATATTACACAATATTGAAATACAATACATTTTTTGTGAATTATTAAGGATTTTGTGAGATTTTTCTGTTATTTTAACGTAAGAGAGAGCGTGAATCCTGATTATAACCTGAAAATTACCTCTCTGACCCCAGTAACGACAGAGATCATGCTTTGTATGATGATGCACCTCTGTAAATTTTCTGCAAGAAGCTCAGCTAAACTATCTTTCCTTCAATTCCTCAGGTGTAGGCAATGTCTAGTACATTCACATCTCCCGATTGTAACTACGGACATCGCACTCATATGAGATTTAGTTTCGGTCAGCAGCAGCCTGCCAATCTCAGTGTTCATACCGCTCTCGCCAGTATTGGACCTCCACAAAACTCAAACTTGTTTTTGTAGTTGTTAATCTTGTTTCATTCAGGTGACCCTAATGATGTAATTGTATCTTAGGCAGACTGTTCACTGCTCCACCTACTATGATACCTCTTTGTCAAAATCTGTACACAAATTCCCTATGTCACCCGGCTAAGGCCTGCACTTGGTTATACAATACTTGAAACATGGTACTCTGTTCCTAATTTGTCCTGTAGCATTTGGCCTACACCTCTGCCATGGTTACTACATAGAAACAAGACTCTTCTTCCTAATCACGTTTGGGACCTAAACTCGTGGACTTCACAAAAAGAAAACATGTAGTATCCTATGACCACGGTATCAGTGAATCACACTTGTAATTGGTCAACTCATAAAAATACTTTGGTGTAGCATCTCTTAGAAATATGAAATGAAATGATCACGTAGCCTTAGTCGTAGTTCAGACAAAAAAATGGTTCAAATGGCTCTGAACACTATAGGATTTAACTTCTAAGGTCATCAATCCCCTAGAACTTAGAACTACTTAAACCTAACCAACCTAAGGACATCAGACACATCCATGCCCGAGGCAGGTAGTTCAGACAGGTGCCAACTTCGGTTCATTGACAGGATAGGGGAAATGCATTCTGGCTACAAAAGAAAGCGCTTGCAGAGCACTTGTGAGTTCTATCCTAGAATATTTTTCAAAGTATTTAGATCTCATAGCAAACAGAAACAATGTAGCCAGAATGAGATTTTCACTCTGCAGCGGAGTGTGCGTTGATATGAAACTTCCTGGCAGATTAACACTGTGTGCCGGAACGAGACTCGAACTCGGGACCTTTGCCTTTCGCGGGCAAGTACTCTACCATCTGAGCTACCCAAGCACGACTCACGCTTCGTCCTCACAGCTTTACTTCTGCCAGTACCTCGTCTCCTACCTTCCAAACTGTACAGAAGATCTGCGAACTTTGCAGAACTAGCAGTCCTGAAAGAAAGGATATTGCGGAGACATGGCTTAGCCACAGCCTAGGGGATGTTTCCAGAATGAGATTTTCACTCTGCAGCGGAGTGTGCGCTGATATGAAACTTCCTGGCAGATTAAAACTGTGTGCCGGACCGAGGCTCGAACTCGGGACCTTTGCCTTTCGCGGGCAAGTACTCTACCATCTGAGCTACCCAAGCACGACTCACGCCCCGTCCTCACAGCTTTACTTCTGCCAGTACCTCGTCTCCTAGAGCACTTTCCCGTGAAAGGCAAATGTCCCGAGTTCGAGTCTCGGTCCGGCACACAGTCTTAATCTGCCAGGAAGTTTCAGGAATAATGTATTCAAAGTAGTGTGGCAAGGATGGCTTCAGGTTTGTTGGACTCGAGGGATAGCGCCTCTGAAGAATCTGGATTCATTTTTCATTATCCCAGTACGGCTCCTACTGCGGTCCAGAATATAAAGTATCGTACATATCCTTGATAGAATATTTGTGGGACTAGCTCAGGCGTCAACTCTGTTCATTATATCAAGAAACAGTATAAAAGTTGTCGGCCATCTAGCCTCAAGGTATCGTACAGTGGGATTATGACACCCATCCCAACGCAATTAGTGCATACATCCAGGACACACGCAGTATAGCGTCATATTGATAAGTAGACTCATACTGCCTAGTTATTTTTAAATTTGACTCGCATAGGTGATCACTGAACAGACATCACATACTTTTTCAATATCTGAAGTTTCATTATGTTTTGTCCTCCCATTCTGTAAGCTTCTCTTTTTTGTCAGACAATGTGCTGGGTAGTCATAATTAAGCAGACTGTGTTCCGAGAGCTGTAGTGCGGGCTGTATACGTTTCAGGACGCTGGAACATCACAGGTATGTTCATTAATCGGTGAGCACATGCAATATGCTGAAAAAATAATAGTTCCACTTTCTACTGACAGCTGAAAATATGGTGATGTAAGCAGTCAGAATGTGAAATTTTTCCTGTTCTGAGGTCAGTACACTTTCTGTCACTTGGCGATGCGTGTTGTAAAATGACTATTGGTATACAGTGTTAAGAAGGCCCCTGTTTTCCGTACGAAAGGCAACGGCTGTTAAGAAGAAAGGCCGTGTCCTGCTGGTAAAGTTGTTTTATTAGAACAGCAGCAGTAACAGCGCTGTATTTCAAAATATCGCCGAGAGTAACAGGTATGAAGAGGCCCCATGTCAATAAATGGGTTCAAGAATATGATCAAGAATTTTGGTGAGAAGGTGAATTAGGTAGCGCAGCAGAGATAGACACGCAACCTATTTCCCATGGCAGGTGTTGATAAATTGGTTGTAATTATAGCCGACCTTGCGGCACACAAATCAAATTCTGCAGTTAGTGTTCGAACTGTCACAGGAATTGTCTCTCGTCCGCTGAAAAAGTCAAAAGATTTTGTTGCTCATTTTACACTGGTATCCCTACAAGATTCAGAATATGCACGGAAATACTCTTTTGACGACCAAGGCACGTTTAGCTGCACAATGCCGTGAATGCACTGAACTTTCCTGTATGGGGTTCTGCTCTGTCACATGTACGAGGTGCATTCAAGTTCTAAGGCTTCCGATTTTTTTTCTAATTAACTACTCACCCGAAATCGATGAAACTGGCGTTATATCTCGACGTAATAGCCCTGCAGACGTACACATTTTTCACAACGCTGACGCCATAATTCCATGGCAGCGGCGAAGGCTTCTTTAGGAGTCTGTTTTGACCACTGGAAAATCGCTGAGGCAATAGCAACACGGCTGGTGAATGTGCGGCCATGGAGAGTGTCTTTCATTGTTGGAAAAAGCCAAAAGTCACTAGGAGCCAGGTCAGGTGAGTAGGGAGCATGAGGAATCACTTCAAAGTTGTTATCACGAAGAAACTGTTGCGTAACGTTAGCTCGATGTGCGGGTGCGTTGTCTTGGTGAAAAAGCACACGCGCAGCCCTTCCCGGACGTTTTTGTTGCAGTGCAGGAAGGAATTTGTTCTTCAAAACATTTTCGTAGGATGCACCTGTTACCGTAGTGCCCTTTGGAACGCAATGGGTAACGATTACGCACTCGCTGTCCCAGAACATGGACATCATCATTTTTTCGGCACTGGCGGTTACCCGAAATTTTTTTGGTGGCGGTGAATCTGTGTGCTTCCATTGAGCTGACTGGCGCTTTGTTTCAGGATTGAAAAATGGCATCCACGTCTCATCCATTGTCACAACCGACGAAAAGAAAGTCCCATTCATGCTGTCGTTGCGCGTCAACATTGTTCAGCAACATGCCACACGGGCAGCCATGTGGTCCTCCGTCAGCATTCGTGTCACCCACCTGGACGACACTTTTCGCATTTTCAGGTCGTCATGCAGGATTGTGTGCACAGAACCCACAGAAATGCCAACTCTGGAGGCGATCTGTTCAACAGTCATTCGGCGATCCCCCAAAACAATTCTCTCCACTTTCTTGATCATGTCGACAGACCGGCTTGTGCGAGCCCGAGGTTGTTTCGGTTTGTTGTCACACGATGTTCTGCCTTCATTAAACTGTCGCACCCACGAACGCACTTTCGGCACATCCATAACTCCATCACCACATGTCTCCTTCAACTGTCGATGAATTTCAATTGGTTTCACACCACGCAAATTCAGAAAACGAATGATTGCACGCTGTTCAAGTAAGGAAAACGTCGCCATTTTAAGTATTTAAAACAGTCCTCATTCTCGCCACTGGCGGTAAAATTCCATCTGCCGTACGGTGCTGCCATCTCTGGGACGTATTGACAATGAACGCGGCCTCATTTTAAAACAATGCGCATGTTTCTATCTCTTTCCAGTCCGGAGAAAAAAATCTGAGGCCTTAGAACTTGAATGCACCTCATAGTTCAGAAACAAAAACTGTACACAGCTTATGATTGTGTGGTGTGATAGCACAAGCTCCTGCATTCTCAGTCCGTTTGACTTCGAGAAAATTACACTTCGCTGATCTTTTAGCTGTAAAGGACCTCTATGTGCAACACGCGGCTCCAGCTTTGCAAGACAGCAACTGTGTCCACACCACTATTTTCAAGCGAGATGGAGCTACACCACATGTCACCTGCCAGGCAAAAGATTTGCTTTGAGAGACCTTCGGTAGCAACTGCATCATCCGTAGGCAGTTTCAAGATGTGTGGCCTTCCAGACCCCACAACTAAGTCCATGTAATTCCCGGTTGTGGGGACAGCTGAAAGATCGTGTCCATCACGGACATATCTGGACTCTTCCTGATTTGAGTGATAGCACTGATTACACTGGATATGCTTCGAGCAACTGTCGAACATGCCGTGTTACAGATGTTCAAATGGCTCTGCGCACTATGTGTTAGAGATGTAACATGTTGATATGGTTGAGACGCCCCGTAAGGCCGCAGGACAGGACAAGTAGTTTAAATTGTGGAAAGGAGCCAAAATAAGGGGCTGTCAGTTACACTCGAACATATAACTTTACTATTTGGTCAAACATTACAAGATCCCAATTTTTTTAAACCCACAGATTTAATCTTGGGGTCTTAATTACTGGCTGAATGCCACTTTAATTTAAAAACGGCTGAAGGTCAATAAGTTAAAACGCAAGCATAATTAGACATTTAAAAGGCAAGACTTATCTTAAAACAGTTCTTTAGTTAGGCTGAAGTGACAAGTTACATTCAAATCGGCTGAAGACCTAGCACTTAAAACTCCATAATATTAATTTTTTTTTAAATAGCGAAGGCCTTACGTGAAACAGTTCTTTAATTTAGGCTGAAGGCCTTAGAATCAACTCAAACTCAAAATCAGCTGAAGACCCAAGGCTTAAAATTCAACAACATTAAATTTTTTTAAAATGCCAAGGGCCTTACGTGAAACAGTTCTTAGAACTAGGCTGAAGGCCCTAAGAGCAAAACAACGTTAATTTTAAAAAATCGGCTAGAAGCCATACAATTACAAACAACAAGAACAGATTAAAGAAAGGGCAGAACACCCAAGGGCGCTCAGATGTTTGAGGGTCTGCCTGTAATTCAAACACTAACGCTCGCTTAGGTGAGACAGGCAGTCGAGCCAGCCATTGATGGCCCGACTAGAACCCAACCGACCGACAGTAAAGAGACCAATGATCAAAATCAGTTCTGCTCCACACTTGCACCAAAACTCAAACGACGCTAACAGCAGAGACTGTGGTACAACAAAAAGAACGGATCGCAGACAACCCATAAGCGGTGGACGACCCAAATACACGTCGTCTAATCCGACGATCGACCAAACGGCCAAGCAAGGTCGTTGTCACTCAAATTTGTGTGTCGGCAATCGTTGGGCGGGTGATGGCTATCCTGTCCTTCCTCGCTGCTCCACGCCAACCGACCAACTCAGAGCTAGTACGCCGACAACATTTAAATTAACTTGTCAGTCAGAATCACACAAACTACACACAGTTTCACGAAAAACTCGACGATGCTAGCGGCAGTGACTGTGCAATAACAAGGACGAATCACGAGTCGGCACACACAGACGACCCATAATCGATGGCCAGCCAAATAAACGTCGTCTGACAAGACGACCGACCGACGATGAACCAAAGTCGTCCCCACTCGAATTATATGTGTCGGCAACCATCGGGCGAGTGATGGCTATCCGCGCCTCCCTGGCGCTGCATGCCCCACTGGTGCTACGTCGCGACTGCGCCAACCGACCAACTGCTACACATCAGCACGGCGACAGTACTAAAATAACTGGGCAGTCGAAATCACAGGCTACACACAATTTCACAAACACTTGGACGAAGAACGCGACCAATGCTGAAAGCAGTGACTGTGCAATCACAAGGACGAACCGTGAGTTGAGACACACACCGCCAACCCATAAGCGATCGGCGAGCAAATACACGTCGTCCGGTAAGACGACCAACCGACGATCAACCAAGACCGTCCCCTGTCAAGCCATGTGTGCCGGCGACGGTCGGGAGAGTCATGGCTATCCGAACCTCACTGCCGTCCCAACGGTCCGATTGCCAGGTCCGAAGTCCACTGCTGGCGCGTTCCAACTGATTTGATGACACACGACTACCAGGAAGTAACAGAAGTCCAGCAAAGATAATACGGCAGGCAAGGCAGTAATTCAGTGACACCAGTAAGTGAAAATTAACATTACGAGGCGGTAATACGGTTAAAACAGGGTATTAAATAAGAGATGGCACGAACACGAGCCACGCACGGCTCACTGGTGTCGGAAAATCACATTCAATACATGTTGAACACACCCTAATAAACGTGCAACAAGCGCTGCTAACATGGGTTTCAGTTTCGACCCCCCTGTATGCTGACTAGTGCACGTAACAGTGCCTGTGATTGCCTGATAGTTGTGGATAATTAAATCTTGTCAAGGAGGATAACAAGCGATCCTTTACAGAAACAGAATGAATGTGGGTAGGTGTCTAACGATGGAAATGATTGTGCTCCAGCGTTATGACACAGTCTGAGAGGTTCTGTGCGGCGAACAGCGGCTGCGATCGCGCCCGTCGCCTCTGGGCTGTGCAGAGGGGGCGGCGGACGTGACCGTGGGCAGAATCCGGCCTGCAGATTACTTTCCCGCTGCCGGAGGGGCAGAATCAGAAGCAGTGGCAGTGGCAGGGACGCTAGCAGCCACCAGGAACTGGGAGCCGCGTGGCGCCGCTGCTGATGAAACCCCGGCCGGGATCGGCTCGTAGGCGCTCCCCACCCCTCCTTTCAACCCTCCCCGCCCAACTTCTCCCCCCCCAACAGACCTCCCCAACTGTGCCACGGGATCTCACCCATCTCATCGCTCCTGCCGTAGCCCAACTAGCTTTATCGGCCGGCGTCGAAGTGCCGTTTAGGGTTGAGTGACTCGATCGTCGCCTTTCCAATTTCCATCACTTAGCCGGTTCTCTACTCGGCTGCCGGGCGGAATGAAGTAACAATTACATTCTTCTCCGCTCTCCTCCCCACCCCGAGCCTGCGCCGCGTTGATTCCGGCCGGCTCGCTCGCGTCGCATCGTTCGGCAGCTGTCTCCTTTGTTGCCAAAGGGGCACCGGGTCTCGCTGGGGCATTCCCGACGCGTAACAACTCTCGAACTAGAAGGTAGTGAGGGAAACCAGCGGACCAGATACTCCTTGCTGCAGCAGATGGACAATCTAACGGGTTTCATCTTTAACTCTTGGAACTCACGCAAACGCATTAAGGAGGACTAGCTTCTATCTTAATACATATACAAAATATTAACAGTAAAACTGTATTAGCAAATAATGATAGGTTTGGGGATAGAATGAATAGAAAAGACATTTTACGATAATTTGACCTATATTTGACGGTGATATGAAATACAATCCTTTAACTTACGATGTACGTAAGTAGCTACTGCCTCTTGATCTGAAAAAGTAACTTGTGCAAGCACTTATGCTTCCAGTTATTGATTAAGCCATGTTATGTTGCAAGGCCTTTCACAGGAAAGCTCACGACGTCTGGAACTGGTTACGAAAGCCTGCGTTCGTTGTATCTGAGACTTTCGAACCTGTACCATATTTTGCCATCTTAGTCAGAGGTGTCCTCGCCTCGTACACGCAGGCGCAGAGATCTCCGCACCCTCTGCTGTCTTCTCTCTCTCCGACCTTAGCACTCTCATCTGAACAACGAGGCAGACACACCCGTTTCAGTCAGAGCAAAATCCTTTCTGTTCCACTCTATAGTTCAGCCACTTTCTCGAAGTCCTTCTCAGTAGTTGGAACCCCAGTCTCTAATAAACACCCGCATTATACTAGATAGATGAATACCTTCTTCAGCTTCACAAAGCAGTTAATGATGTACCTCCTAAAGCAATTATAATTGTCCTTGTACTCATTCGTTAGTCTTGTACATTCTTCTTTCCGACTTTTCTCAGTATTCTCAGATGGCACAGTCTCCTTAAATTTCCTTTTCCCAAAACTCGCTATATCAGAAAACATCTATTTTCTCTCTATAACTGTCACCCGCTATCATTATCGCTATTGTTGGCATAATAATAATAATAATTATTATTATTATCACTATTAGTGACAGCAGTGAAAGTGCTGCCAGTATAAAATTTATTAGTTCATAGTTAGTAGTATTTATCCACATTGCCACTTCAGACAATCAGATCATTTTAATATTTTTTTCATTTCAAACCGTTATTTATTTAGGAAATTATGATATAAAAATGTTAGTCAGGGCGTATACGCGGACAAGGAAAAAAATACATTTTCTCCCGGGTGAAAATACACTTTTTCAGTCTTAAGTGACAGTATACTTTCCGTTGGAACTGAAAAACTTATCACTCCTTTGAATGGATATGGTTTTATTTTTCGGCACTTTCGAAAACGGAACTCAGAGGGGAAAAGCACGTTTTGGGAAGATCTATAATGTGCATTAACATGGACGATGCATATTTTCGTATTATGAAAGTATAAATTCGAATTCCACCAACAGGAAAAGTTAATGGTTTAAGTTAATATACATAGTATTGCTACAAGAAAAGCAAAGCGTTCACATATAATATTTGTCTCGAAGATTAATAAGCTACAAGAGAAGCTAAGCTTTCACATATAATGTGATGGAGAATAGGATCATACAGACCTCGGAATCGCTGATTTACTTATCTGTCATAACGAACCTCAGTTGAGTGAAACACCTGCTCCACTGAGTAGAATTCGTGTACACAATTTACTGCATGTTACACTTTAAGACACATCACACAAATACACCAGTAAAATTTTTAATACCGACATAAATCTCTGATCTCCTGGGCTCGAAATTCTTCTAAATGGCTCGTCATAAAAGGGTTGATTTTTAAATGAGAGCAAACGCTCTATGACTTAAGAAATTCATCGTACATTATCGCACACACATCATCTTGCGTAAAAGGAAATTTACTTTGAAAATAACGCTTATCGAACCATAATTCGCAACATCTTCCTGCCACCTGTTAGAAATAGATTCATTTCAGCAGTTGCCAGAGAGCGCCACATAAGAGGCGTCCCCGCGCTTACGCAGCTACGGTGACGTAGGAAGCCCGTATGTACGTACATACGTGTAAAACATTAAAAGATCTTACTTACATTATGTAATAAAAGAAACGACACATCAGAGGATACTCCAAGAGCCTCAGAATTTCATTAACCATACTAAAATGAATAGTTCGCCTTAAAGAGTACATTCGTATGTCCGGATTCCCAATGACATAGGCCTTGACCTGATATTAAGCTTTTCGGTGTGATTTTCGGGACGTCAATTTTCCTGGAATACCAGTACTGTATTATCTCATGTTTGGTTCTTTATTATGGCATAATGCCATATGTGCTAGAAGATGAAAACGTGCACTTGAAATGCAGCGAACAGGTGAAACTAGCCAAACGTGTGGGATTAAACACTTAGTTTCAAATAAATTTACTGCCTCAGCAGGAAAGCTTAATAAAAGAACAATTTCTTTAGAAAATTGACAAAAATAACTTTATTGTTATGCAAGGCCATTAATGCTTGACTGTCAGAAAGGTGGAAATAAAATAAAATCTGCAACTAGTAACAGATTTTAACCTTCAGTAATTATGTCACTGTTTTAATGCTGCAGTAGTGTTCTGCAGTAGCGGGATACAGCAAGATCCTTTGTTAAGAGTATCGTTTCTTACCAGTCAAAATTACAAAAATTTAACTGAAAACAAAAACAAGGAATAATTCCTGGTATTCTAAAAAATTCCCGGGTTTTTTCCTGGTATTGTCTCGGATGAAAAAATTCCCGGGTTTTTCCCGGATCTCCCGGTTGTCCGGGGTCGTATACACCCTGTTAGTGCATGTTTGAAATCCTGGTCGGATGTGGGAGCGGGCCTGATCAGATCGTGTAAAATAAATAAATTCCCGATGTTCAATAGCAATAATTTTTTTTCTGGGAGACACCTAAATTTTTTCTCTTAAAACGAGGATACTCTTTACAAATACTTGCGCTAAGTTCTTTACAAGTATTGCTTGTGTGCTGCAACATACTGTGCCATTCATTTGTCCAAATATATATTTTCTTGGAGAAATACTGAAAATACACTCCTGGAAATGGAAAAAAGAACACATTGACACCGGTGTGTCAGACCCACCATACTTGCAGCCCGCCTCCAGTGGTGTCGCGACAGGCGTCAATGGAGGGACGAATGGAGACGTGTCGTCTTCAGCGATGAGAGTCGCTTCTGCCTTGGTGCCAATGATGGTCGTATGCGTGTTTGGCGCCGTGCAGGTGAGCGCCACAATCAGGACTGCATACGACCGAGGCACACAGGGCCAACACCCGGCATCATGGTGTGAAGAGCGATCTCCTACACTGGCCGTACACCACTGGGGGACACTGAATAGTGCACGGTACATCCAAACCGTCATCGAACCCATTGTTCTACCATTCCTAGACCGGCAAGGGAACTTGCTGTTCCAACAGGACAATGCACGTCCGCATGTATCCCGTGCCACCCAACGTGCTCTAGAAGGTGTACGTCAACTACCCTGGCCAGCAAGATCTCCGGATCTGTCCCCCATTGAGCATGTTTGGGACTGGATGAAGCGTCGTCTCACGCGGTCTGCACGTCCAGCACGAACGCTGGTCCAACTGAGGCGCCAGGTGGAAATGGCATGGCAAGCCGTTCCACAGGACTACATCCAGCATCTCTACGATCGTCTCCATGGGAGAATAGCAGCCTGCATTGCTGCGAAAGGTGGATATACACTGTACTAGTGCCGACATTGTGCATGCTCTGTTGCCTGTGTCTATGTGCCTGTGGTTCTGTCAGTGTGATCATGTGATGTATCTGACCCCAGGAATGTGTCAATAAAGTTTCCCCTTCCTGGGACAATGAATTCACGGTGTTCTTATTTCAGTTTCCAGGAGTGTAGTTACAGCATCCACCGAAGGGGAGAGACAATATATAATTAACATTACATCAGGCTGCACCCTCTATCGGCAATTTTCTGAGGAAAGCTCCAAAACGTTCCGATGGTGCCCCTGTTTTGACTCTTGCTGCTGGTGTCTCTCGTCCGCTTCTCCTCGAATGTCAAGGCTCTTATATATCTTCAAATCTGTTAGGGGAAAGAGTAGGTTTGTAAGGCTGGTAAGGCTGTAGTGAAACATCTCTAACTGACACGCTCCTGTTCCCACCAGAAATAATCAAAAGTCTCAAAATCCATTCATATCCTAAGATGTGACATACCAATTTTTGTTCCTTTATATTAGCAACGCACCAACCTTCCTAATTAGTATAATCTACTATCTCCTCCAATATTCTTTGTGAGTTAAAATAATCCCATGCTTCGTTAGACGACACAATAACAGTATCTCATACATATCATCCGGAACTGCCATGGAATTGTGTATGCGAATTCTACTCAGTGGAGCAGGTGTTTCACTCAACTAAGGTTCGTTATGACAGATAAGTAAATCAGCGATTCCTATTCTCCATCATGTTCTTCGCATGAAAGAAGATGGCGATTTTGTTCCACGAACAATCAGTGATAATATTCTCGCTGTAGGTAAAGTATAAAAGTACCTTCGATAATTAATCTATTTCAGGAACTAAACTTTTGCTCAGCTCAATCTATTTTTCAATAAGAATTACACTTTCTTCTCAAAAGAATAATTGGTTGCGGCTATCACAGTACTTCTGAATTTACTACAGCCAGTAACACTTTACCGAACCGCTAATTGTTGTCAGAAGATTTGCCAGCACAATGTTCTGTTTGAGATAATGATGAATAATTTATACGATGGGCCACTTGATTACTAGGGTGGCTGAGAGACTCCTGCAATTTAATGAATTTATAGGCTCATAAAATTAATAAATAAAAATAATTGATTTGACTTCCTTCAAATAATGTTTAGAATGTCAGTTATACTTATAAGGATTACATAGAACTTAGACTAAAATAAAATAATTTTTGGACGATTTATTGTGGAAATAACGTGTTGACGGGTCCAAAAGAAACTCTGTTAAGCACCCAAGACTTAATGTTACCGATCTGTCAGTTATTAGTTGCGGTTAATATTGTATTAATGACTTTTTTAGTACCGTCGGTAAAAGAGCACTTTACCTTGTTCGCATTTTTTCCGTTGCTTTTTTGCTGTTGGTAATGGTTCGCATGATGACTAATGGAAAGTGAACACGAAAAATCATGAGTAGAATATGGGTACCCAATTCCTGGTCGGCAATTATCTTAATAAATGAAGTTAGCTTGCAGGTATTTAAACTGAGGTACTATGTGCCACCTTAACCACCGGCCCGGTATACGCGATATATTCCGGAAAACAGTGAAATGTCTATTATAAAAGTATTTATAAATATTTTTGCTGCTCATTTCACTCGTGGGATTTTAGCTGTGCTCACGGGTGCCACCCTAACCACCATATCGGAAATCATGGGATATTCGGAAGAAAGAGCGAAATATGTTTGACTGCCAAGATTATAACATTCATGTTGCTTGTTTCACTCACAGCCAATACAAGCTGTTCTATTAACTCCCAGTCTAAATATAACCTCTTAAATCGGACATATTCTGAAAGAAAGAATCAAATATTTGCGACAACCATGGATATAGATTGGACCATTTATATGAAACACCAGTAGTACGGCAGAACTACGTATACAGTAATGTGTAGATCTCAGACTTTTAAATTTGCATGTATAATAGCGGAATACGTAAGCTGAAAGTGCTCCATACTAATAAAAATATTAATTTCTTTTATCCTGTTGCGCGCATACTACCGTGACCTAAAAAACGATTAGTACAATAACTGGTTTTGTCTTTGCGTAGCAATAGTTTTACAAAGCTACAGCGCATTTTTGGAAGTGAATTCGATTTTTGTGCTCTCACGGCAGAAGAATCTTTTACTGTTTTCAATAAAAGTTTACTTACATTTCGTTTTGCATCAGTACTACATCTGACGCTTGCAGTAAATTTATGTTAGTACACACAAAGCAGGTGCTATCGTAACTTTCGGATTCAGGGTAATAATTTGTTTACAATTATTTGCAAAGCACGTTGCTAGCCCTTTTGGTGATGTAGGGCCCTAACGAAATGTAATGACCTGAATATGGCAAGAATAGTAATTGGTACTAATTGCTGGATTGGGGGAGGGTACACAGAAATCAGGTTTGAAATCTAGTAAAGGCATTGGTATGAGACACTTTGCGTCGGCGACGTGCAAAAGTCTTCTTTATATGACCAGTGAAAACGATTGTATTCCCATTTCTGTGTTCGCAGTATGCAAGTGCAAATGTTTTGCAGAAGACCCACTGTAACCGCTGTATGTCGATTACGACACTATACAGACTGTATTTAGGAAATAAAAACAAATACACCTCGATGCAGAGTCGAACCCTTGACCTGCTGTATGTAAACCCAAAACGGTATCCACTGCACCAACTGTACAGCTGTGCACAGAGATCCTAAGTGAGATACTTACCGTACATTTGATTACAGTATTGCCAAATTGCCAATATTTAACGTCCATTTACTGACGGAAATACGTGCAGGACCAAATTTTGTATTGGCGCAATTTTTGTGTTGCTAGTACATGAGAATACGTACAGCGAAGTACGAGTGCGCGAATTTTTCTTGACCCTGTAGAACCGATTCGCCTAGCTGTGCAATGGATCCACCTTCCTCAGTGCTGACGCACAAGTACTTTCGTCGAATTGACAAAGACAGGAATGTAGCTGAACAAAAACTATATTCACCACAGATCATCATCAAACATCATAAAATGTCAGGTCAGCATACTTGACATACATAATACTACGTCGTCGACACTAAATAATTTATTTCTTTGTTAACCATACGGTTTTTTGATGCACCGAAAAAATACATAGATTGTAGACTGTAGAGGATAATATTTACAATATAAAATCATGTAAACAATCATCTAGAGCATTTATGTAATCTATCGACTTTGGAGTCGCCAGCAGTAAGCCTTCTGGTCTACCATCGCATGATCTTGTGGGGCATTCTTTTGTGATTTATCTGATGGTCTGTGGTTTGCCGCAGTCACAGAGCGGGGATGATTGTTTACCAAATCTGTGTAAGAAATACGCACATTTGCCACATTGTGTTCTAACTCTGTTTAGCACTGACCATGTTTTGTGTGTGCAAGTCAAATCCCGCTAGCTTCTGGGAGATACACGGCATATTATTCTTTTGTTAGCCAGTCCACTTTTGGATCCATGCATTAATACTGTTGAGTTCATCTTCCGCAGTGACCCCTGCTCTCATTATTGGTGGTCGTCCAGTGCTGAGTCTGTTATGGTCTGCTTCATTGACATCTTGATGAAGTGGTAGACTTTTATTATCTGTCTTCTCTTACTCATTCCTGAGAGAATTTATGAGATTTAGTTCAGGGGATAGAATGTGGATTAGGCCTGGGAGCCAATCTGTAAGTATTTAATATGCCAGTAATCATTCACATGGCAGTGTTTAGTGGGACACCTGTCCTTACAAGAAGACACATTCTATGTAACTCAAAAAGCAAACATACTTTCAGACCAAACCATTCAGTACTGAGAAAATATGGTCGTGGACGTGTGCAGAAATATATTCAAGCATGGACTCTAAAATTCCCACTTTTGTGTAAATGATTCGGGGAGTTTGAGATCATTGTGTTATAAGAACTTTATTTGACAGGAAGTACATAAAACTTACTTTATCCCAGTTGTTTGGCAGTTATCCAGTGTACTTTTGAAGTTACGATTACTTTCATATCCAAAAAGTAAGCTGCAGTGGTGCCATAGACATGACGCACATTTTGTTCGCCATGCGGGCTGCAGCGATCTCAGCTCCTACAGTGCAGATGGGGGAACTTCTCCACCGCAGAACTCCGCTGCCTGAGCAGCAGAGGGCGTCGAAAGCACTCTGCCCACGTCACCAGGCGGCGTACCCTGCGACGTACACGGCGACGGTAAGTTCGCTGGCAAACCACACCTCTTCATGCGTCAACCTTGTCACTTGCCAAAAAGACGCCCTTACATATACGTCCACGAGACGGGTATTCAGGCCAGCGCACGAATTCCACAGAGCAGTTCTGTTGCAGCCAAAAATCTCAAGGTCTCCATTACCAGGGACTGGGCCATCGACTACTAGATAGCACACACCTTCACAACTCGGACTCTTAAGTGATCACTGACGTGTTCGTTGGGACTTTGTATAATTACTTTTGTTCTTCTGTTCGAGAAGATTGTGTCAGACTTGAAGTTTCTATCCCTGTCGGTCTTAGATATTTCATTACTGTTGGCTTTCAATACTTCTTCAGCGAAGTACACTATACGAACTTCATGACCGAAGCTCGGATTTGAACTTAGGTTTTGTACCAGAAGTGAGAAACTTATTTCGGCGTTTTAACCTAAAGTTATTTGGACTTCATTAAAGATCTGTTTCTAACGGAAGGTTCTTAAGGCTTTCGTTCTGTTTTATAATATTGTAAACTATAACAAAATGTGCTTTGAATAACATGTTTTTTTAGTTGTTTGAATAAGATGAAACCCAAGCTCAGTATTCGACAAAATAAATCTTCTGAAATAATAGTCATATTATTTAGGAGAATAGACTTTTACCAACCTAGAACTAACATATCGAAATAAAATCGCGGAATGGGAATAACTTGGCTTCAGCTGTGTTAGGTATAGATGTGCTAACTATTGGTGACATGTGAACATCTGTGCCGGTCAGGGACTCGAAGCCGGATTTCCCGTTTTTATGAGCGGTCGCCATAATCATTAGGCTATGCGTACATTCATCACGGATCAAGCCAGACTTCTTTATGTCACAACGTCGACACCCCAATACCATAATATCCAATAAGTAAGACACCTATACCTAACGCAGCTGAAAGCAAGTTATTCGCATTCAGCGAATTTATTGCGAGGTAATTTCGGACGGCTGTCGTTCGTCAATAGTGTCTGTTCATTGAGACATGCAAGTAAAGGATGCAATACGATCGACGCCTCCTCGGTTTGCTGCAGTATTACGCAGTCACTTCAAATTGACTGCACAGCTGGTAACACGATGCCTGCATGTAGCACTGTGTTGTAAAGATTAGGTATTATGTTCCCAAAATTTTCTCTAAAGGTCCGCATCGGCCATGACTAAAAGACTGCTATGAAGCTGCCGCCGTGGTATTTTACCGTGAACATCCCGACAGCCAAACAACCTAATTTATTTAAAGCTTGCTAGAGACACAGCACACCGTGTTTCGCCGTTGCACATGCATTGTTAACCTGTGGTTTAGTCGCATCACAGGCAATTATTTCAAGAAAATGGTGGGAAATTTATAAATATTAAGCAGTCTCTATTCCAAGAGTAGGCAGGCATGCTTTTCTTCCCAATAGCCTCACCCAATCCTTTCCACGGAGCGGACGCCTATGAAAATGGCTTTATTGATTGCGACACGCAGCAGAAAGATAAAAAAATGGTTCAAATTGCTCTGAGCACTATGGGAATTAACATCTGTCGTCATCAGTCACCTAGAACTTAGAACTACTTAAACCTAACTAACCTAAGGACATCACACACATACACGCCCGAGGCAGGATTCGAACCTACGACCGTAGCGGCCGGCGCAGAAAGATCACCTGAGAATAAACTCTGTGTGTGCCTGTGATACGTGAAAGGGACCGCCAAATGGAAACGAGACAAAAGTAATCGGTGTAACTATTAACACATTTATCCCATTGAGCAACAAGACGGTCAATGCCTTCAAGAATAAAAGACTACACAAATAAAAATAAAAAAGTTTATTCGTTCTGCTGAACTATGATTGTATCTAGTCTGGAGCAAATCGACCGATGTTTTCATTCAGAATTACGGCAATCGCATGGGGAAGAATCGTGACTGTATGTAGGGCTTCCCAGCGAAACTCCTGCCCCGCACTTGAGTCAAACTTAGCAACATGTGGGCGGGCATTATCCTGCAACAGAATAATGCCCTCCGTCAGCATTCCTGGACGGTTGCACTTGATGGCTCGTTTCAGTTTTTTCAATATGTCCACGTACCCCGGGGCGCTAATTGTGGCGTCACGTTCCAGAAAGTCAGTGAGCTGCGAGTTGACGGAAGGCTTCATTCTCTTGCGGGATAACGCCCACCGACATTTTGCAAACGCTGTTTCGAATACACTGCAGAAGTTTCGCTGGAAACCCCTTACATATCCCCAATATTGTCCAGATCTTTCCCGATGCGATTTCCGTATTTCTGGGGCCTTGAACAATGACATTCATCGATTTTCTTCCGACTACGAGAGACATACTTGGGTCAATCATGGATCCGTAGGCAACCACAAACATTTTTCTATGATAGTGTTGACGACATTATCTCACAGTGATGGCTCTAAGCACTATGGGACTTAACATCTGAGGTTATAAATCCCCTAGACTTAGAACTACTTAAACCTAAGGACATCATATACATCCATGCCGGAGGTAGGATTCGAACTTGAGACCGTAGGAGCAGCGCGGTTCCAGACTGAAGCGCCTAGAACCGCTTGGCCACAGATGCCGGCTATCTCACAGTGAGATAAATCTATTAACAGTTATGGAGATTACTTTAGAAACAATGGACACTTTCCTTACGTTTTTGTCATCTATCTCATCTTCATTTGACTAACTTTTATACGTCCATTGCAAAGCAGAAGCGCACATCCCACTGCTGAAACCGCAAGAATTTCTTGACAAAAATAAATATAAAACAAGTATAAAATATAGTTTTAAGTAATACAAAGTTAAATATACAGATGCTATACTTAACAGCATAATTTATAGGAAGAAGACGCAGAGCACTGCACCATTACGTTACGTACTAGATATTTGCGAACTAACACCATGTGACAATGGGATGTGTAATACACTGGACATATCAATACCAAAAGACTTCGGGAGGCCGTATAGTATAACAAAGAAATTTCGATAGATATCCACGTCCAGATACGTCGTCCGAGGATAGAGCAGAGCGCTGAAATGAAGGTGACAACGCCTGGCATTAGGCCACCTTATCTGCTACCAGAATGAGTTTCTTCTTCGCTGGTCGACCGCAAGGAGCGTGGTCGAAACGAGCGTGGACACGCTCGATGGCATTTGACGACATGAGTGCTGTGGGAACTATTACGAGAACGTTTTGTGGCTCTTCCGTGTACAAACTCGCACTTCAGCAGAAGCCTGGGAAAAGAGTTGTCTCTAGCTCGCTGAGTGATGTGTCGCGCACCAAAACATTAAAACCGTTGCCCACTGCGAGACTCAGTACTGCCTTGTGATGCTGCGGGCGTATGATGCACTAAGGAAAGTACACCAGCGTAGCAGACACAAATGTAGAATCATCCTACCGCAACGCAAATGGGCAAATGCATTGCAGTAAGCTATTTTGACAAAAAGCAGTGAGCCGTGCGTGGCTCGTGTTCGTGCTACCTCTTATTTAACATCCTGTTTTTGCCTTACTGCCACCACGTTATGTTAATTTCAATTACTTGTGTCACTGTGTTGCTGCGGCAGCAGCAGCGCTTATCGATAGGAGCTCTGCCGTATTATCTTTGCTACTGCTATTACTTCCCGGTCGTCGTATGTCGCGAAGCCAGTTGGAACCCGCCAGCAGTGGACTTCGGACCTGGCAGTCGGACAGTTGGGACGTGGCAGTGAGGTTCGGATTGCCATGACTCGCCCGACCGTTGCCCGCGCAAATGGCTTGAGTGGGGACGGTATTGGTTGATCGTCGGTTGGTCATCCTACCGGACGACGTGTATTTGCTCGCCGATCCCTTATGTGTTGGCGGTGTGTGTCTCAACTCGTAGTTCGTCCTTGCGATTGCACAGTCACTGCTTTTAGCATTGGTCGCGTTCTTCGTTTATAAGTGTTTGTGAAATTGTGTGTAGCCTGATGTCGACTGTCCAGTTATTTTAGAGCTGTCTCGGTGCTGATGTGCAGGAGTCGGTCGGTTGGTGTGGATCAGCCAGGAGATCTCCGCGCGGTGCACTGGACCGGGCCCACTGGCAGTGTCTACGCTGTGTCGGAGTGTGTGGGGAGCTGTTCCGATTGCTACGCGGTTCGTGGCTCACCGACCCAAGACATCAAAGTTGAGTGGTGATTTAATTGCCGAAGCCAGTCTGTTCACGTTGTGCCGTTGCTTTCCATGGTTGGCTGTTGGGGGTATTTCCGTGAGCCATTAGCGTTTATCAGCCCCCGTACAAATTCCCAACTTTTGCGCAGTCCAATCTTGTCACTTTCATGAGTGATGATGAAATTATGAGGACAATGCAAACACCCTGACATGTCGAGGCAGGTGAAAATCCCTGTCCCCGCCGGGAATCGAACCCGGCATCTCGTGCTCGGGAAGCGAGAACGCGACTGCGAGACCACGAGCTGCGTACGACACAGAAGAGTATTTAGTGGTGAAAGGTATTAAACCAGTCGTGACGAAAGAAAAATCATCTAGTTCTTCTCTAGTCACATTTTTCCAGACATTACTTCTGTTGTGCACCATCTTTCAGATCTGTGCAGCAGCCTCCAGATGGCACTCGCAAACCTGGAACTTTTTCAGCTTCCGCGCCACTTCCTCCAGCGCATCTTGTAAATCCACAGATACTGGGGATAATGGCCACAGAAAACGCTGTCAGATACAAGCTACATTGCATCTGTCTTGTACTAGCAGACATGTAAATTATTCTGCTGAGAGGCACAAAACCTGACATGCAGTGAACAAACTCACATAGTTATGATCCAGTCATTAGAGAGTTCAGTTCATGCTGCCAGCTGTACAGAGCTTTGAAGACTACCCTCCGACATACCAGTCGCTATTTATGGAGAATTAGGATCATTAATCGAACGCCTCCAATCATTACTGTCAGTTATAAATACATTGTCATAGACTGCCAGGAGATAGAAACATTTATTTAGACTTTTTTGTTTTTTTTGTTTACAACGTCAAGTCTCACGCTTAAATTTGTAGCGTACTAGTAATAAATATTATTGGTTATTTCTTACCGTGTTGCGTCATTTCCCTTATAGTGTCGCTCTCTCAAACAAGGTGTAATTAGCTAGTAAGCAATCAACTACTTTTAAGAAACTATAGCAAGGAAATAGTTATTTGCTATCATGAATGTTTAGATTGAATTAATAGTAGCATCCAGTTACAACCTTCACAACAACTTTCCTCACCGACTCTCGGACATCCTCCTCATTACTTATCAGTCCACTTTAATTATTAGCATCCTTCTGTAACATCACATCTCAAACTCTTCCTTTCTTCCAGTTTTCTGCAGTTCTTGATTCATTTCCCTACCATATTGTGCCCCAGGCGTACATATTTAGAAATTTATGCTTCAAATTAAAGTCTTTGTTTGATACTAAGAGACTTGTCTTAATGAGTAATAATTTGGCTTATGGAGGGTAAAATCAATATTATGTCTATTGTACACTGCATTAGTGGTTCAATTGTTAAAATTTCAATGTTGTTCCTCTGAAAGGGCACTGCTGATTCCCTCCTTCATCCTTCCCCAATTTTGTTCTGTGAAACATTTTCGCTAGAGTTCTCGGTTTTTGATTCCTTCGAGAGGAACATAAAAAAGTCACCTTTAAACCATCCATCCTCCCACCTCCGCCCCCACCTAAACATTCACATCCCACCGATCAAATTTTTGGTTTTTTGTTCATGACACTCCTCCTAGCACTGTGCAAAAATTTGCGACTAAACGATTTATTTCCCTAATTTTTATTCGTTGACTGGACTGTACAACCAGTCTTCAATATGGCATCTCCAATCGAGATTCATTTCAACGAAAGCTCAGTTACGGCATTGAATTTCTTTTGGCGGACGATCGACTCATGAGGCGTTTAAACGATATATACGGAGGCCGGGCAGTGGGTAAAAGTCCGGTAAGTCACTAGTCCAACAAGAAGAAAGAATTCTATCAGATCTCTCACGCCCAGGCCGGGTGCACACAGCTGCGACGAGTGCGATGTTGCAGCATGTGGCCACTCTTATTCGGGATAAGCGACGAATAATAACCAAGGAGCTCTGTTCTCAGTTTGGCGTCGCTGTTGTTAGTGCTGACACACTAGTAAACCAGTTCGCGTTAGGGTCGCTGTGCCTCGAAGTCTAACTGAAGGACATAAGGATGAAAGAAGGGACAACTGTGCCGATCTACTCACAATGAGGCCGAGGGCGACGATTTCTTGTGGAACATTGTCATAGCCGATGAAACATGTGTTCTCCACTTTGAGCCTCAACAAAATGGCAAACCGTTGAGTGGCACCACACAACGACCCTTCGGTGTAGAACGTCAAAACAATATCCTCAGATGGCAAACTCATGGCTACAGTCTTCCGGTACTCCGCGAAAGTAATTCTGTTCTTTGGTCCACTTCGAGTGGACTGCGTGGGAAGTGCTACAGCAGAAGGAACAAAGCGTTTTAGATTCACAAGGCCTAAGCACAGCGGCCATATTACAATATGACGTGACTAACTGTTGGCGGTTCCTAATACAAAGCTTCAGTTCGGGAGTGTATTGTATTGAAAGTGTTTGACACTTGAAAGTGTTATAAAGCAAACAGTATACATCTATAGTTCTTGTTTAAAGTATTGGATACGAATGCTGCGTTCCATAATGCCAGGGAAATTATAAATCCTAGCAAGGAATGAAAGTGAACATGTCCTGATCTCCAAAACCTGAGGTGATGAGTAGTCGCAGGATGGGTTGTAATATCCAAAACGGCTTTGTGACATACAACACTCAAGGGTAAGTAAGTGACGAAAAATTTATAAAGTGTTATTTGTTCCCATTGCACCAAATTTTTCAATTATTATTATGTATAATATACCAAAATCATTTACTTCTTAAATCAATAACCTTGCTGACAAGATTGTTACGAAGCTGGTCGTGAAATACTTCTCATTCACGTAAATACAAAGGGCGTTCATAAAGTTTTGCACAGTCGTCTCATTTTTTTTTAATTTTTTGCAGGAGGAGAGTGAAATTTTTTGTGAACATGCTTTGAACATTTAGCTATACATTGACCCTACTCAATGTAGCCTACATCAGCTGTGAAGCATCTGGCCCAACGTTCTTTCCATGATGTAAAAGCACTTTGGTAAAATTCTAGGGATTGACTTTTACACCATCGCTTGACACAGGAAATAAGGTCTTTCTCACTACCAAATGTTTTACCGCGCAGGTGGGCCTTCAGACTACCAAAGAGGTAAAAATTAGACGAAGTTCAAAATGGTTCAAATGGCTCTGAGCACTATGAGACTTAACTTCTAAGGTCATCAGTCCCCTAGAACTGAGAACTACTTAAACCTAACTAACCTAAGGACATCACACACATCACTCACATCCATGCCCGAGGCAGGATTCGAACCTGCGACCGTAGCAGTCGCGCAGTTCCGGACTGAAGCGCCTAGAACCGCTTGACCACCGCGGCCGGCTGGACGGAGTTAAGTCTGGACTGTAGGGAGGATGAAGAACAATTTTCCAACCCATTTTCGTGATTTTCACCTGCGTCATAAGGGCTGTATGGGTTTGGCATTGTCATGGTGTAGTCTGATGAGCTGACCCTGAAGCTGTGGTCTGTGGGTCTTGATGGCATGTCGCAGCTTGTCCATGACAAACACTAACGGTCCCGGTTAATTGTACAGCCAGGTTCCAAAAAGTCTATGAAAATAACACGACACTGATCCCAGAAGAAAGGGGCCATCACCGTTCGGCCTGTTGTTCGTGGAACTCTTGGTTTCTTCTTCTGAGGGGAACCCGGATGAAGCCACTCCAGGAATTGGGTTTTGCTCTCAGTCTTGGACAAAAACATCCATGTTTCATCCTGGGTACTGACTCCGACAAAACACTGTTTCCAATCTTCCCTCACACACAGTCTTACTCATCGTTTTCATCTCTCTTGTCAATAATCTAGGCACCCAATGTACTCATATTTTTCTGTACCCTAGTGACTGTACCAGTGATACCACACTACCCAATGACAAACGAGTCATTTCAGCAAGCTGTCGTGTCGTCATACATCTGTCATTTTGGATGATTTGATCAATGGTCTCCTTATTCACATCATTCACTGCCGTCGATGGTGTACCGCATCGTGGATTGTCCAGTAGAGAGAAATCATCTTCTTTAAATCTCTGCAACCACCGCTGGATACTAAGAATCATCGCCGGTCTTGAAGAGGAACTCCATCACCGACCGTTGTTGCAACCTGACATCTACTTCACGGTCCATTATGGCTCATCTGTGAACAAAAGAAAATACGTGATTCTTGAGTTTCTCCCGGCGTATTTGATAATCAAAATATCCACGGGTATGCTGCCGGTCTATAGTGTCCAACGGGCACAATATTTCGGCGATCAAACATGTCGCCATCATCAGGTGAACTGACGGACTGAGCTCCTGTGAACGTGCCGGCACGGAGATCCGTACGCTATGGCTGCTCAGAGGGAACTGGGTTCGGTCGCGGCGGCGGCCGATTTAAATACCCTCCGCCCGCGGCGCGCTCCCTCCGCCGTCCGCGCCCAGCGCCACGGTCGCGCGGTGGAACAGATTGCGACGGCGTCTGAGATGACGTCGGTGTGATGGCTCTGTCCGCCGTGGTCGTCACAACTATACGTCTGCTCGATTTACTCTTGATTAACCCGATCGCTGGTTCCCAAGCCTTGCTAAGATTATAGCCACAGTCCCGGTTTATGAGGTCGTCATTGGTGCGAATTTCGATGGCCTCTCTAACAACGCTGTCCCAGTATCTCGACGTCTGTACCAGAATCCTCGTGCGGTCATACTCCATGGCGTGATTTTCCGACAAACAATGTTCAGCGACCGCCGACTTGCTCGGATACATCAGTCGAGTGTGCCTCTGGTGTTCACGGCATCGATCCTCGACGGTACGCATCGTTTGACCAATATACGACTTGCCACATTGACACGGAATCTGGTACACGCCGGCCTTCCTCAAACCGAGGTCATCTTTGGCGCTCCCCACTAGTGCACGAGTTTTATTTGGAGGACAAAACACAGTTCCGACCCGGTGTTTCTTCAGAATGCGGGCGATTTTCCCCGAGAGTGCGCCTGTGTATGGAATAAATGCAGTGCCTACCTCCTCCCTCGTGACTTCATCCATCTCAACAGGTTGTGCTGCAGTGGTTGGGCGGAGAGCACGTTGAATCTGCCACTCTGAGTACCCATTTTTTCGAAATGTTTGATCGCCGAAATATTGTGCCCGTTGGACACTATAGACCGGCAGCATACCCGTGGATATTTTGATTAAAAGAAAATACTTTTATACACCAACATATAGCTAAATGGTCCAAGTATGTTCACAAAAAGTTTCATTCCTCTTCTGCAAAAAATTAAAAATAATTAGAGACGACTGTGCAAAACTTTTTGAACGTCCTTTGTATTTTGACAAAGGATAGTTTATTGATTGATGTTGTACTCTTACAAATTCGAGATATAGCTTTCCAATTGTAATGTATGGTTGGTCAGCGAACTGGTTTGATGATGAAACAGGATGAATAGTAATTATATATCTCGAACGACCGAGGATAAAAGAAGGATATGTTGCGGCGATACTTCCTGGATTTCCATCCTAGTTGTCATCGCAAATGGCTTTCCAGAAATCGCCTGATCAAAGGCCAGTGCGTCTTGGGCTCGACTTCAGAAATCCACAAACGAAAGTATGAAAGCAGCTGATCAATGTCAAAGTGAAAATAAAAGATCTACTATATCTCGGTTAATAAGGGGTGGGGATAAAATTAACTTTTCTTCATTCCGGGCTATCATTAGCGAGATAAAAAGTGTGGCTTTCGTTAACGTTGAGGCATCACGGGCTGTACCTCAGCTGTGCTATTCTATAATTATTAATGAAATTCTGGAAGTTTTAATTTTTAATAAAGGCATTTTTGTGGATAGCTTGCAGAAAAGATAAAAATTTCTTAAGAAAATACGTTATTTTTCATGATAATGAAAACTTACTGAAGTGTGTTGGAAACTGTGCATCTCCGAAATTTGAAGATAAAAAGTATTTTCTAGCGATAATGCAACGTATTCCTTTTATGCGTATTGAAGATTCCAATGACAAAAACTTTTTTTTCAATTTGTAAAGTTTCAAGTACTACTCGTGGCTGGTGGGCACATACTGAGATACAAACCATAGGACTCGTTCTTTTCTCTTCTGAAAATTATTTTTCTTGCTGGCTATAGGTTTATTAGGGCCTCTGAAAACTTGGTAACGCACCATAAAGGCAAGATAAGGAAACTTAATGTTGGTCTTGAATTAGAAAAGCTTCACACTAATGTCTTATTTTTTGTTGAATGTAAGATTTCTCTGTTGCAGTCCAAAGATACGATTGTAACTTTGGAAATGTTGTTGGAAATGTTTTTTCATTCCCGAGAGGTAGCAACTGGTGCACTCACTTTTATGATAAGTAGAATAACATTTTCACTGAACGATATTATACACATTTTTGCCTATTCGCGCCATAATCGCTGAACTGTTGCTCACTGTTTTAAGGAAAGTAGTTCTTGGCTTGGAAGACATAGAGTTCAAATTGCTTACAATATTCAAAGTGTATAATGATCAGCTGTTTCACAAAGTTCATTTTACTTCAGTGAGCTTTGCATTGAATTTTGTGCCAAATTTTCTGACTAACTTACCTTTAATCACATGCAGCGTGTGTTCATAGCTGAGTGTGACATAACTGCCTTTTATGTGGTGCCTCTATACGAAATAATCCTGTTCTAGTATCAGTATAAGTTTTGAGAAAGTTGCAAGAAATTATGTAGTTATTTCTTGTTCCTGTTGTTGGATATTGCCGACAAACTAAACTTTTTTCACGTTGTTGCATGTATTGTGAGCGAGTTTCAACACATCTGTGTTTCTAATATTCAGTACGTATATTCGTTGTCTTCATTTTATTTATATCCTGATAAAAAGGAATATCTTCGTTTCTATAGTGAGATAAGCATCTGAGTATCTTGTACTGCATTGCTGTGTGTGTGTGTGTGTGTGTGTGTGTGTGTGTGTGTGTGTGTGTGTGGTGTGCGTGTATGCGTGTTTCAGATGAGTTAGTTAAGAACTAATGGTGAACTTAAACGCATTAACTTAGAAACTTGTTTTAATGAATTCAGTGTTTTATACATTAAGCAATATAGGAAGCAGAATAATGTTAAGGTAAGTGCAGTATTAATAAATTAAAAGCACTCTCTCTCAGACAAGGATATAAAAGATGTATACTTTTTCGTGGTTAGGATTACTACTGTCTTGGGAAATCAGGGATATAACAAATATTTATCGTGTTTTTTGATTTAATGAATGTTGTCTCAGGAGGTGCTCCATTCCGTCGACTGATATAAGTACGTGTGCAGTCGGTACATTTTGAAGAATAAATGGACAGGAAGTATATGAAATGACCCGAAAAAATAAATTCATACTTTCTGTAGAAACCTGTTACTTAATTTCAAACGAGAAACGTCTCTCTCTTATTGCAGACGACATTTTTACTCCAAAAAAGATAACTCCCCAAGACGAGACAGAAAGAACTAATTTAAAATTACAGTTTGTCTTGAGACATACAGATGTTTATTTACAGTAAATTTAAAAACCATTTTACCTGCTCAGAAGACATAGGAAAGGTTTGTTCTGTTATTTTACGTAATGGTATAAATTTTGTCAGTATAATTGCAGGGCTATGTAGGAGAAGACAGCACGGAAAACCGAGGCAGTTTCAGCCCCAAAATTCACAAATAAAAGTCCGTACAGCTTCAGCGTGCGGTACGGTGCAGTTCCGATACAGATTCAGTCATCAGCGTGTGACGTCACCAAGGTCTGCACAGGCCTGTAGTCGAGGTTGTATAGGTGAGAAGCAGAGGAGTAGAGTCGTAACATGGCGCCATACAGGCTGTCACGTTATGATGGCGTAGCACCATAGAACTGAATGGAGATTATATTGAAAACTTGCGTTTTATAGCCGAAGAATTGGGGAACAGTACTGTACATTTAAATCACAAATAAAACCAAACTGCTTTGAGAAGAAAATATGTTGCATTACTTGTAGGACAAACTGCATAGCGAGTATCTCTGTGAAATGCAAAGCGTGCATAAACACGTAACTTGACAAAAAAACTACATCGAACAACTTGAAATTGCCGCAAGAGTACTGAATTGGCAAATCGCCAATAACAGCACATAGCAGATATGCCTGTGCCCTAGCTTCCGTGCCCTAACTGCAACAAAGAAGGCATTGTAGAATCTAAACGTTCTAAAATACCAAAATATGGCGGTGGACTAGGGAAAAGAGACAACTGTAGCTAGACCACCATAAAATACATATGTTACTCCCAGAGAATACATTGTGCTGAAACATGAATTAGAGACATGTTATGTCGTTATGAAAAGAGGAGTATCACTGGATTGGCAGTATTTACCAATAGAGAATAATAAGCTAATGCAGTATCCAAAGTACAAAATCCACTATGCATGTCTCTTAATAGTGACAACTCCTAATTAAAAGATAAATAAAACTCAAGCTGACGTCTCAGTTCTCCTAGTTGATTAGACAATATTTCACATTAAATTGTTTCCTATGTTTCTTATTTTTATTTTCATCATTTATGTCACAAGATTTCGTTTTCGTTACTATCGTTTCTTTTTAACTGATAAATCTAGCGTAGAATTCAACTAAAGAAAGCATTAAGTCCGAGAAGATTTTTGTTTCCGTTAACACCAGATTTTTTATCGACATCAGTTACGGGATAGAAGATCATCAAAGAACATCTTAAGTAAGAGAAGATTTGCCATTGTGAGTACTGCTCCTTTTTACTGAAAACAACCACGGCACTAGTTCCCGGTGATAATGGTAAGAGAACCGAAATGTTGGGTTACAAAGGGAGGACAGAAGCCTTAGTAACAAAAAATTAAAAGTACTGCATTACAAGCCGAAAGACTTGTGGTTCGATGCACAATCAGTTGCTGGGATTTGTTTCTGTCCCTCCTCGCTTCTCTTCATGTGTGTCAATGGTTTGCGGCGTGGTCATGAGTCGAAATTAAACTGTAGGTTCACCTACTGCAATCAGGACATGTGTGGAGGAGAATATGAGTAGGTGCTACAATGACCGTAGCATCTACATCTATTCAGACAGCCAGGCAGCCCTGAAATCATTGGCAGCTCCTGCAACAAGATCTAAGATTGTTGCAGATTGCCACAGGGCTCTGGTGGAGTAAGGGGGAAGCAATAGGGTCCCTGGCCACTCAGGGATCTGTGGCAATGAACAAGCCGATAGATTGGCTAGGATGGGGGTAACAACTCCATTTATTGAACCAGAACCTGTCTTGACAATCACCAAGGCTATGATCAAATTAGAACTACGGAACTGGCTTAGGAAACAGAACGTAGGATATTGGACCAAGGTCCATAAACAAAAACATGGTAAGGTAATGATGCCCAAGCCATATTTTAAAAGAAGCTATGTAATCTTGGGATTGAACAGGAAAGAGATCAAACTCATGACTGGGCTCATGACCGGCCATGAGAACTTCAAAAAACATCTACACACAGTGGGAAGAGGACCCTAAATGTAGGATCTGTGATGAGGGTGAAGAAACTGCATCACACATAATCTTTGAATGCATAGCATTGGAGATTAAAAGATACAGAATCTTCGGGATAACTAGACCTGAAGAAATTGTGTCTAACAAAAAACTGGTAGAGAGACACCTTGCACTATTTAAGGGCACTGGTTGGCTTCACTAGATATACAGGGAGCGATACGTCACAATAAACCTGGTTTCGGTGCGGACAGTGGCGGGTTAGACCTAAGCTGTTTTAGCTTTGCTGTTAAAATCAATCAATAAATCAATCAGTCAAGGTTCACCTATAGTTGATTAGGTAAATCGAGACGAAGTCGGAGGAAGCAAGGGCATATCACATGTAGTTCCTAGTAGAGCACTGCGTTCAAAACAATTTCCCGATTATCAGTACGCTGCAAGTGGTCATAACAGTGTAACTATGGGTCCATTATGTCGGAGCTAGTGAATTCGAACGTGGGAAAGTTATTGACGCTCGTATGGTAGCTGCCTCCGTAACTCAAGGAGGTGTTTCAACAGACGCCGTATCGTAGCTTAGTATCGCATAGAGGGAAAGCGAGAAAAAATCATCAGCTAGGTTGCAACAACGTGGATGGTAGTGTGTGTTACGTGACCGTGGCAGGCGGTCATCGAGGAAGATTGTGATGAAAAATAAGAGGACGACAGCTGAAAAAGTCACTGCATAGCAGAATCCCACTCTCAGGAACGATGTCAGCACCAAAAAGTACACGAAGTGAACACCATAAGCAGTAAATGCAGGGGTAGCTGGAATTTCAAAAACACTCAGTGATTAGCCTGTAACAGGAAAATGTGATGCTGAAGTAATAAAACCCGGACAATTGATAAACTAAAGCAAGTGATTTGGTCGTATGAAAATTGTTTCACACTGTTTACTCCCCATGAGTGAAATAAGGCGAGGATTCAGTGATGATCTGGGCAGCCATATTGTAATATTTCATGGTCCCCATGGCTGATCTGCAAGGTCGCGTTACTGCCAAGGAGGATGTGACCTTTTGGCTGACCGGGTCCACGCCATGATACATTTGTTTCGCGATAGTGAAGCTATGCTACGACAGAGCCCTATTCTTTGTCCAGAACAGATTCTGTGGGCACGGGGATGAGTTGTCGCATCTTCCCTGTCCACCACGGTCACCAGATCTCAATATTATTGAGTTTGTGCGGTTTGCTTTGGAGAGGCGGATTCGTGGTCGTTATCCAACTCCGTCGTCGTTATCTGAACCTCCCATGGCACAAGATTCCCTTGAAAACCTTACAGGGCCTGTATTTACCGGTATGCTTTCTAAGACGACTGGAAGCTTTTTTGAATACTATGGGGTTCCAACACCATATTAGGCTTGGTAATGTGTTTATGATTTTTCCATAATTTTGTTTACCCCCTGTATTTACACGAGTTTGTGGTGCCGCAGAAACCGAGACCATGTGCGCACCAACTCAGAGACGCTGAGTGCGACTGGTGACGTAATGCCGCTGCTGCGTCGCGACGCACAAGAAAGCCAGAAGTCAGTGTAAACACTTTTACGTCTATAGTTTCGATTTATCTCATTTTTGGTGATTCTCTGGCGTAATCTTCTCTTCATTGCTTGTAATTCGTCATCTACATCAACTGATGGAAGAAGCGGTACAACATTTTCAGACATGTTTCTCATGGAATGGCGATTTGTTGTGACTTTTCAGGCTGTCACGAAGGATATTTTGCAACACACTTTTCGGGATAGCCGCCGTACAGTATTGTGCAAATTCCACAATTTTTCATCGATAGAACTGTTCAGCAAGTTCAGGTTGTGGTAGTTGCTGTTACCAGTGCTATGAGACGCCACTGATGACAATTGCGCGCCGTTGTAGAAATTTGGCAGGCCACTAGCAGGAGATAGGCGTGCGCTGGGAGGCGCTCCCAGTTGGGTGAAAGTGGCCCCTGCCGGGAGCCGAAGAGAGGCCTTCAGCTCTTCCACAGTAAGCAGTGAGTGTGCTGCCAGACGCTCCTGTGCTTAAAATCTTAATTTAAAACCTGCATCCCTTTTGATAAGATTGTCCGCCATAGGAATACGTATGGCCCCCTTAAAATCACAATCCCAGAACGACGACACTGGCGACAAAACATAAGTCTTCTTATAAAACATGTGATACCCCGTGTTCAGGCAATCCTCCGCTACCGCTGACTTATCAAGTTGGCCCATGCGTGTATGACGATGGTGCCCAACACAAGTTTCTTGCACGATTCATGTCTGACAAATATAAGGTTTCCCACATTACCATCCGATCTTGTACTGGATGTGGAAAATAAAATGCAAAGAAACACAGCAGAGGAAAGGAAATACAGTACTAACCTAACTGTAGCAGATGTTGAACGTGGGTACCATGCATCTCTTTGCACTTTCTGGAAGACTATGAGAGTTGTTGCTATACATCTTAAACTTGAGGGCTCCCTACACAAAGTAATCGTACATTGACAGATCAGGTGACCTTGGTGGCCATCTAGGGCCGCAACCGGCATGAAGATAGTGTAAACGTGCTCCAAGACTTAACCGGCTGTATCAGCAGTTGCCCCAACATTTTGGAAATAACTGTACGTCTTTTCCTCCTCCGTTAATGTTGCGTCTCGGCCGGGCCACTTTTATTTGCCACACCCTGTACATCCTCAGCAAAACATATTCCCCAATGATGCTGGTGGGGGAAAAACACACTTTATGTCGCATTTATTGAGGGTTCGTTCCATGCTCGAAGACATGCCTCCAAAATGTGCCAAGAAGGCCGTTACAGCGGATGGCTCCACATCTTTTTCGTCCCTCAACTGAACTTACCTACAATGCAGTGATTACGTATCTGCCCATAATAGTATTTTGACCTTAGAAAACATGGCGTATGTAAGATCCCATGCCAATGTGGGAAATCTTATGTTGGGCAGACATGTCCAACAGTGCAAGGACGCTAAATATCATCATCATAGCCGCCTGGGCTAACCTGATAAATCAGTGATGGTCGAGCGTTGCTAGACGATGGGGTATAATAAGTTTTACCAGAAGACATAAATTTTATCGTTAGCGTCATCATTCAGGGATTATAATTTTTGAGGAGGTCATACATATTCTTACGTCGGACAGTCTTTTCAGCTGGGATGCAGGTTTTCAGTTGAGCGCCTCCCGATATTCAGTACCTGCTGCCATTAAATTAAAATAGGAGGAGTAAGAACCTTCAATCCATGATTGGATGCAGCGCATCGTAGAGATTTAATTCAGCTTTTAATCACATGAGCATCTGACAGAACAGTCATTACCCACTGCCTCCACGCATAAGACCTGTCTTTGGCTCCCGGCAGGGGCAGTTTCATACAACTGTGAGCGCAGTTATATTTCCTGCACCTGCCCTCAACAGATTTCGACGACGCCGAGTGTTTATCATCAGTGGCGTCTTGTTGCGGTGAAATCAGTTACTATCACCACTTGAAGAATTCGAACAGTCGTATCGATGAAATATCGTGGGTTTTGCACAATATTATCAGAGGACACGAGAAGTGTATTTGCAAATCTTGCTAACAGATACAGTTCGAAGACATACTGATTTTCCTTGCCTTCTGCTGGACTTCCTTTTCGGATCGAATTGTTTGTTCCATGAGCAAGGCTCCCTCACATTTCTTGCAGAGCAGCTGCGTGTCGTCAGACGTATTCGTCCGCACGATTGCTCTAGAAACCGCCAACGCATGCTCCCTCATAATCTCATACTGCTTTGCGCCTCATACTCTGAAATGTTACGCCGTACTGCTTCAGAAGGTGCTGTGAATAAATAAGTTACAAATTTACTTAATGCGAGTGACACACACTCCTCTGGCGTGGTAGATGAAAGTAGGTACTCGTGATTAAATTATTGAATTAGACTGAAGGTCGTGACATGGTATTATTCCGTAGTTGACGTCGAAAATGAGACTAAAACATTTTAAAATGATCAACTTCACGAATCATTGCCGAACGTGTGATGATATCAACAACTTACACTTGTACACTGTATCCTGTTGAGGTTTTCCAACATGCTGTCCGGGCAGATTATTTTCGTGTCTAGAGGAGGCTACGTGGCAGCTGTTTCTGCTGCAGCACTGGGCAGCGCCCACTTGTTGAAGTACCGCCACACTCTCTAGCGATGTGCTAGGGAGGGGATGGGAGTACTGGGGAGGAGGCGGAGCTGCTGCTAGCAGAACTGCCCGTAGAGTATGCTGTGGAACTGGCCACTCAGCCCAGCGGCGTACGCGATCACCCAACCCAAGCCACGCTGGCAACGACGTGGGGCGCAGGTGGCTACCCGCCAATCCTCCCCACTTCGCCCCTACAACTTTGTACTTTAGGGCTACGCAGTTTCCCTGTAGTCAGCTAGCTTGCGCTTAGCGAACGACAATCGTGTCGCTTCCTTTACGTAACCTAAAGACTGAATTCGTGGTATTCCACGCTACAGTAACAAGTGTGTAAAACTCTTCGATTCACCTTTGTAATAACGAAGGTAGTGGAAATATTGCATGCTATAATTTTACTTAACGATATAAGTTATTTTTCTATCACATTTTGTAACTAATCTTTTGAATTCACGCCAGCCGCGGTAGCCGAGCGGTTCTGGGCGCTTCAGTCGGGAACTGCGCGACTACTACGGTTGCAGGTTCGAATCCTGCCTCGCGCATGGATACGTGTGATGTCCTTAGGTTAGTCAGGTTTAAGTAGTTCTAAGTTCTAGGGGACTGATGACCTCCCGTAGTCCTCAGAGCCATTTGAACCTTTTTTTTTTTTTTTGAATTCACCATTTGTTGTAATTTACCCTGGTCATTAAAATTACATCAGAAAGGATAGCAAGTAACGATATTTTATTTATTGAGCGAATATAATATTGTAGGAGGAATACATGACTGAATCTGAAGGTGATTTAATGGTGTACAAGGTTTGTAACGAGTCGATATGAATATGACCGACAAAATCGGTTACGTCATTCCAAGTATGTCAGACTTCGTCGATCGTTATGGCTGGCCACTCTCTCGGAAATCCATGAACTGTTGTTTTCTATGGATAAGATATCTGGAGGACTTGGTGGTATGGCAACAGAAGAGAATCCTCTTTATTGGGGCAGGCCAGCGCAGCACGAATAACACGTCATTTTACATTAAATTGTTGGTAGGTAATGTCACAGATCGGACAGCCTTAGCCGCAGGCCTGTTGGAAATATTATCTTTCCTTGTTGAGTGGTTCAAATGGCTCTGAGTACTATGGGACTTAACTTCTGAGGTCATCAGTCCCCTGGAACTTAGAACTACTTAAACCTAACTTAAGGACATCACACACATCCATGCCCGAGGCAGGATTCGAACCTACGACCGTAGCGGTCGCGCGGTTCCAGACTGTAGCGCCTAGAACCGGTCGACCACCCCGGCCGGCTCCTTGTTGTGTCCTGAGATGGATGTAGGATAGCTTACAGAAGACAGGGGATCTTATCCCAGTCGACACAATTTACAAGAGAATGTAGCGTGGTTTGCTTTTAGTACACAGACAGCCGTTCTGTTACAAGGTGAGAGTATTTCAAAGTATGGACGCAGGACAGAAATGAAAGTCAGAATGAATTCGTGATAATGGAACTCTATTCGATGCACTACTCCAAGGCTAAGATCTCCTTGGAGAATTCTATCCCTAGCTTTGAAATTGTGCCGATATAAGACGGATAACTGCTCCTCCGAATCTATACTGAAGTGAGGAAAGTCGTGAGATCCCTCTTAATATCTTTTCGGGCCTCCTCTCACCCAGCAGATCGATGTGGCATCGACTCAACAGGTCGTAGGAAGTCTCTTGCAGAAATAGTCTGCCATAATCATTTCACAGCCGTCTTGTTATCGGTGCAGTAGTTCGTGCGGGAATTGGCTTCTAGATTATGTCCCATAAATTATCGATGGAATTCATGCCGGGCGATCTGAGTGGCCAAATCATTCGTTTCAATTGTTCTGAATGTTCTACAAAGCCATCGCGAATGACGGTGGGTCGGTGACATGGCACATTGTCATCATAAAACTTCCATTGTTGTTTGGGTATATGAAGACCATGAGCGGCTACAAACTGTTAGCGATCGGTTCTGTTTCAAGTAAACACAGCCCACACCATTATCGAGCCACCACCAGCTTGCACAATGATTTGTTGACAACTCGGCGCTATAGGTTAGCGGGGTCTGGGCCACACTCGAATCCTACCATCAGCTCTTACCATCTGAAATCGAGACTCATCTGACCAGGCCACGGTTTTCATATAGGGTCAGACCGACATGGTCACGAGACGAAGAGAGGCACTGTAGGCGATATGCTGTTAGCAGCCATCCGTGTCGTTCGTCTGCTATCATAGGCTATTAACGCCAAATTTCGCTCCACTGTGCGAAGGGATAGGTTCGCCGTGGATTCCACATTGATTTCTTCAGCTACTTCACTCAGTGTTGCTTGTCCTCAGCACTGGAAACCCTACGCAAAAGCTGTTGCTCTCAGTTGTTAAGTGAAGGTCGTCGGCCATTGCGTTGTCCGTCGTGAGTGGTAATGTCTGAAATTTGGTATTCTCGGTACACTGTTAGCACTGTGACTGACAGGATACTGAATTTCCTAACGATTTCCGAAATAGAATGTCCCACGCCTCTAGCTCCATCTACCATTCCGCAGCCTCGCGGAGTAGCCGCGAGGTCTCAGGCGTCCTGTCACGGTCCACGCGGCTTCCCCTGTCGGAGGTTCGAGTCCTCCCTCGGGCATGGATGTGTGTGTCGTCCTTAGCGTAAGTTAGTTTAAGTTAGATTAAGTAGTGTGTGTGCCTAGGGACCGATGACCTCAGCAGTTTGGTCCCATAGTCCTTTCCACAAATTTTCAAATTTATTATTTCGCGTTCAAAGTCTATTACACTGAAGAACCAAAGAAACTGGTACACCTGCATAATATTGCATAGAACCTAGCGAGCACGCAGAAGTGCCGCAACGCGACGTGGCATGGACTCTACTAATGTCTGAAGCAGTGCTGGAGGGAACGGACACCATGAATCCTGCAGGGCTGTCCATAAATCCGTAAGAGGTGGAGATCTTTTCTGAACGGCATGTTGTAAGACATTCCAGATATGCTCAATAATGTTCATTTCTGGAGAATGTGGTGGCCAGCGGAAGTGTTTAAACTTATAAGAGTGTTCCTGGAACCACTCTGTAGCAATTCTGGATCTGTGGAGTGTCAAATTGTCCTTGAATTGCCCAAATCTGTCGGAATGCACAATGGTCATGAATGGATGCAGGTGATCAGACAGGATGCTTACGTGTCACCTGTGAGTGTCGTACCTAGATGTATCAAGGGTCCCATATCACTCCAACTGCACACGCGCCACACCATTACAGAGCCTCCACCACCTTGAACAGTACCCTGCTGACTTGCAGGGTGATGGGTTCGTGAGGATGGCTCCATATCCGTACACGTCCATCCTTTCGATACAATGTGAAATGAGACTCGTCCGACCAGGCAACATGTGTCCAATCATCAACAGTCCAATGTCGGTGTTGACGCGCCCTGGCGAGGCGTAAAGCTTTGTGTCGTGCAGTCATTCAGCGTACACGAGTGGGCTTTCGGCTCCGAAAGCCCATATGGATGATGTTTCGTTGAATTTTTCGCACGCTGACACTTGTTGATGGCCCACCATTGAAATCTGCAGCAATTTGCGGAAGGGTTGCACTTCTATCACATTGAACGGTTCTCTTCAGTCCTCGTTTGTGGCGTTCTTGCAGGATATTTTTCTGGCCGCAGCGATGTCGGAGATTTGATGTTTTACCGGATTCCTGATATTCACTATACACTCGTTAAATGGCCGTTCGGGAAAAACCCCACTTCATCGCTACCTCGGAAATGCTGTGACTCATCGCTCGTGAGCGGACTATAAAATGACATTCAAACTCCCTTAAATCATGATAACCTGCCATTGTAGCAGCAGTAACCGATCTACACTCCTGGAAATTGAAATAAGAACACCGTGAATTCATTGTCCCAGGAAGGGGAAACTTTATTGACACATTCCTGGGGTCAGATACATCACATGACCACACTGACAGAACCACAGACACATAGACACAGGCAACAGAGCATGCACAATGTCGGCACTAGTACAGTGTATATCCACCTTTCGCAGCAATGCAGGCTGCTATTCTCCAATGGAGACGATCGTAGAGATGCTGGATGTAGTCCTGTGGAACGGCTTGCCATGCCGTTTCCACCTGGCGCCTCAGTTGGACCAGCGTTCGTGCTGGACGTGCAGACCGCGTGAGACGACGCTTCATCCAGTCCCAAACATGCTCAATGGGGGACAGATCCGGAGATCTTGCTGGCCAGGGTAGTTGACTTACACCTTCTAGAGCACGTTGGGTGGCACGGGATATATGCGGACGTGCATTGTCCTGTTGGAACAGCAAGTTCCCTTGCCGGTCTAGGAATGGTAGAACGATGGGTTCGATGACGGTTTGGATGTACCGTGCACTATTCAGTGTCCCCTCGACGATCACCAGTGGTGTACGGCCAGTGTAGGAGATCGCTCCCCACACCATGATGCCGGGTGTTGGCCCTGTGTGCCTCGGTCGTATGCAGTCCTGATTGTGGCGCTCACCTGCACGGCGCCAAACACGCATACGACCATCATTGGCACCAAGGCAGAAGCGACTCTCATCGCTGAAGACGACATGTCTCCATTCGTCCCTCCATTCACGCCTGTCGCGACACCACTGGAGGCGGGCTGCACGATGTTGGGGCGTGAGCGAAAGACGGCCTAACGGTGTGCGGGACCGTAGCCCAGCTTCATGGAGACGGTTGCGAATGGTCCTCGCCGATACCCCAGGAGCAACAGTGTCCCTAATTTGCTGGGAAGTGGCGGTGCGGTCCCCTACGGCACTGCGTAGGATCCTACGGTCTTGGCGTGCATCCGTGCGTCGCTGCGGTCCGGTCCCAGGTCGACGGGCACGTGCACCTTCCGCCGACCACTGGCGACAACATCGATGTACTGTGGAGACCTCACGCCCCACGTGTCGAGCAATTCGGCGGTACGTCCACCCGACCTCCCGCATGCCCACTATACGCCCTCGCTCAAAGTCCGTCAACTGCACATACGGTTCACGTCCACGCTGTCGCGGCATGCTACCAGTGTTAAAGACTGCGATGGAGCTCCGTATGCGACGGCAAACTGGCTGACACTGACGGCGGCGGTGCACAAATGCTGCGCAGCTAGCGCCATTCGACGGCCAACACCGCGGTTCCTGGTGTGTCCGCTGTGCCGTGCGTTTGATCATTGCTTGTACAGCCCTCTCGCAGTGTCCGGAGCAAGTATGGTGGGTCTGACACACCGGTGTCAATGTGTTCTTTTTTCCATTTCCAGGAGTGTAACTACTGTACTAGACACTTGTCTTATATAAGCGTTGCGACCGCAGTGCCATTCTCTGCGTGTTTACATATCTTTGTATTTGAATACGCATGTCTTTACTTGTTTCTTTGGCGCTTCAGTGTAGGTCCCGTCGTGAATCCATAGTCACGTCGGAAACGCTTTCATGTGAATCATTTGAGTACAAATGACATCTCCGCCAATTCACTGCCCTTTTGTACCTTGTGTACGCTATATTACCGCCATCCTCGTATGTACCTATCGCTATCCCACTAATTTTGCCACGTCAGTGTATCTCGATAGCAGCTGCAGCATGCTGAGGTTAACAACTGTTCTACGACCAGGCGACGAACTACACAGGAATAGTGTCTCCTTTCTACTGCAGACGTGTTCCCCTCTGGGTTGCGTCCAAACCTATGTTTATATTGTTCACAAAAGTCACTTTCTTGGACTATACCATACAAGGAAGCATTTTATAACATCTTCTCTGACGTCTATTTGTTTTTGGCGTGCCGGCAGTCACGTAAACGGTCAGGGGCCACCATACCCAGAAGCAAGGGGGTGGACCCCCCGCAGCTCAAAGGGAAATGAAAATATATAGTGAACTCAGGTGTATTTCTTTCAAGCAAATGATTTAAAAGCAATATTACACAGGTTTTTAACAGGGCTGGAAACTAGACCCATTCGTGTTCCAAAATATGAAAAAAACTCTATGCCGCTAAGTGTAGGCCCTTAGGCCCCTCCTACATAATACGGAAACAGCAACATTTAGCGTCGTGACAAATACCCAGTTAACACGTAGTAAACGAAATATTTTTGCACGTAAATGCAGCAAATGTAATGTGAAAACGGTACGGTTATACCAGTTTTATTTATCTCCAAGACTGAGTGTAGAAACATGCACCTCAATGAAAATCACCTAAAGGTGGGCACAAGCGTGAAACCGGTCGTTTGTTAAATCACCTTCTACTCTGACTGGTAGCTGTTATTATCCTACACACTCTTAAGGTATGCATTTTAGAGCCCATGTTTGCTAGATTCTTTGCTTCGAATGATCGTTCCTCTCATATTCATGAATATCGATCACTCCTCCTGGGACACCACGTATACAGATTGCAGATGGCGTTACTTCTGTCTACGTCGTGCCGTTGTACTGAAGCGCCAATCATTTCCATATCCTAGTATGTAGTACACTTCTTGTCAATTTGTTCCATGCCTCCTTCGTCTTTTTACAATGACCAGGAAGTACATCATATACATCATAAAGTTTCCTGTATCACCATTGCTTCTATGGTCATCATGGTATTTTGTTCACATGTCTTCATGATGGACCTTACGGGTCAATAAGAAAAACAAATAGTGGATTGCTTCTTACGTGTTGCACCTCGGACAACAGTCGAATATCTATTGGTTATAACTTGAAGTAGAGTTTCTCATGCCAATGCACAGAGACACGTTTGATTGTTGATATTAAGTTCCGTGACACTTATGCGAAATAAACAGTACCAAGAACAGAGCGTTTTGGAAGCATCTTCAGTTCAGTGCATCAAAATTATTTTTCTATTCCTCAACTGTAAATATACTCATGACCAGAAAGAAAACAGAACAGCTTGAACGATTAGAGATAGGACGTCCTTGCTTGCATTAATATATACTGGGGTAATGATTAACATTTGAAGCATGTCGGTTAGCAGGTTCGAGGTCAACATCGATATCATGGCAGAACACCACTTACTGGTAAAGTGTGCCTTCGGGTCTCATTGTTGCTATAAACCGAAGGTGACTTGAGCAGACGTGCAGGATGCCTCACAGACGTATGCGCGAACAGTACCGTCAAATCAGTAAGTCTGAAGCAGGATGCATTATTAGGATGAGAGAATGTGATGCATCCGTTGGGGAAATTGCCGCTCGTGTGAGACGAAGTGTTTCGACAGTGCAACGGGTGTGTGCGGAATGATTCAAGGAAGACTGCAGATCACTACGAGATGGTTCAGATCGGACTACCCAGACCCCCCCCCCCTCGCCCCCCTCCCCCACCAACGAGAAAATCGGCACCTCATTTCAGTGTGTAACGGAACATATTAAAGGCTTTACTGTACCGAAGTATGCGATACCCTCCAAATTCAACCAGTTTAACGAGTATTTATGATTATAGCAAAGGTATTGTGTATGTTAACAATGATTGCATAACATGTCTCCATAAACGGTCAACCCATTAAATTATACTGAGTAACTGGCCCACACAAAAGTTTATATCACTTGATCACTGATACAGCAAATGTCATCATGTAAAAACACTGAGTTCATCTTAAATAATTAATATGAAGTACGAAAATTAGTGGCCAACTTAGGTATTTTGGATCTCCTTAAATAAAAATCGCCCAGTGAAACCTATTTGTTCACTAGGAGCGTTTTCACTCAGTATTCACGAAATCAATCCTATTTTAGACGAAAACCAATGTAATTCTTAATAATTCATGTTATTTACTTATTTATGCAAATTAGAGAAGTCAATTGACAAACTTCTAAAAAAACGGCCTTTTTGTAACAAAGAATTATTGTCAAGTCAACAAATCTGTCTGTCATTTTAATAACATGTTAACTTATGTCACTCGATGCTAATTAATAACTTTTCTGCACAAATTATGATAACAGATGTACATGTGAGTTATAAACTATATCTCTTTTTAGTAGTTCTTTGACAATGTTATAAATACGAGCAGCAAGAAGGGTCGAGAGGCAGTCGGAATGTCACTTTGGTAAAGTGTGTTTGTGTGTTATTGTTTGAGGTGGATAAACAATGCAAAGAACATGTAACGGAAGTTCTACTTTGTGTTGAGTCATGGTCTTTGGTGGACAGTGGAATTAAGATGGCCACCAGAGTAATAAATATTTGAAGTTTACATATTTGTTGGTTTCGCTCGTTCTTTATCATCAAAAGCATATAAAAAACACGGGACCTCATGTTTTTAACCCTAGACAACCAGATTTAGAGCCAGCATCAGCATCGAGAGACAGCAGCGATCCAGCAAGTAGCAGCGATTACCACAACACAATGGATTTTAATGGCGCCAACCTAACATCAAGTGCTAACAAGCTCCGTAAATGGGAGTGAAATAGTGCAATTATAGCAATTAGCTATATCTACGACCAGGGGACCATTGCAAGTGGCATTGCAGGAGAGATCTGCATCCTCCTTGGCTCGCCGTTTATTATAGCGTGGGTTACATGTGCATCGTCCACTTCCCCGCCTATCTTCGACGAATAGGCATAAACATGCTAGACGGCAGTGGTGTATGGAACGATGTCACTGGGGACAGAAATGGCATCAGATATTGTTTTCGGACGAATCCAGGTTCTGTTTGTTTGAAGGTGATGGCCGCATTTTGGTTCTTCGCAGACAAAGGGAGCCGTATCACAGTGACTATATTCGCGGAAGACATACTGCGCCATATCACGGCCTTATGGTGTGGGGTGCCGCTGGGTACAACCACGAATCACAGTTGGTTCGTGTCCAGGGGCACTACGACCAGTGTGACCTCTGTGGATGACCTCCTGCGACTTGTAGCCATACCCATTCTGCACAACACCCCAGACAATTTTTCGGCAAGACAATGCACCACTACACGTTAGCACACGAAAACGTGCCTTCTTGGTGTCACAGGATGTCAACCTTTTACCCAGGCCCGCCAGATCACCAGACTTGTCGTTAATCTAAAATGTATGGAATATGATGGAACGATGGGTGTAGTGATGTGACCCAATTCCAACAGCCACAGATGAACTTTGGAACCTGGGGTGGACACAGCATGGATGTCTACACCCCAGGACACCATTCGATCCTTATAAGCATCCATGCCATCACGTATGGAAGGAGTTATCAGTGCCCATGACTGTGTCTACTAGGCAACACATGTTGAGCCAAGGTGACTGAAAGGCTAATCATTTCTGTAGAACACACTAAACTCCATGCCTCGTGAATATGAACGTTCAATCTCTAGTCGTTCAAAATCTGTTTTTCTGAAGGTAAGTGTATGAAAACCACAACCGCACTTTAGCTTTGCCAACATCTACAATGAGGTGACAAAAGCCATTGGATAACGATGTGCACATATAAAGATGGCGGTAGTATCGCGTACGCAAGATATAAAAGGGCAGTGTATATGGCGGAGCTGTCATTTGTACTCAGGTGATTTATCTGAAGAGGTTTCCGACGTGATTATGATCACAGGACATGAATTAACAGACTTCAAACTCGGAATGATAGTTGGCGCTAGATGCGTGTGACATTCTTTTTTGCAAGTCGTTAGGGAATTCAACATCCCGAGATATACAGTCTCAATATTATTCCGAGAATACCACATTTCACACATTACCTCTCACCACGGACAAAGCAGTGGCCGGAGGCCTTCACTTAACGACCGAGACCAGCAGCGTTTGGGTAGAGTTATCAGCGCTAACCGACAAGCAACAATGCGTCAAATAACAACAGAAATCAGTGTGGGATTTACGATGAACGTATCCGTTAGGACAGTGTGGTGAGATTCAGCGTTAATGGGCTATGGTAACAGAATACCGACGCGAGTGGCTTTGCTAACAGCACAACATCGCCTGCAGCACCTCTCCAGCGCTGGTGACAATATCGGTTGTACCCTTGACGACTGGAAAACCGTGACCTGGTCAAATGAGTTCCTGTTTCAAGTAGTAAGAGCTAATGGTAGTCTTCGAATGTGGCACAGATCCCACTAAGTCGTGGGCTCCAGTTGTTAAAGAGGTGGTGTGCAAGCTAATGGTGGCTCCATATTGTTGTGGGTTCTGTTTAGGTAGAATGGATTGGGTCCTTTGGTCCAGCTGACACTGATTGGAAATGACGGTGTTCAGTTACCTGGGGACAATTTCCACCATTACCAGGCGTTCATAGAGTTCAAGTTCCAAAACAACAATATCATTTCACCGGGCCACAACCTTCTTTCCAGTACTGTCATAGAACTGTCAGACGGCAGAATAGTCTTTATTTGTTCACAAATGGTAAAAGAGAAAAACATGTGGCAGTTTGTATTGTTGGACATAACTGAAAAGTCTTCAGTTGGGAGATAAACCAACAACATTGTCACATCCGGAGAAAATAGGATTATTTGGATAATAAACCAGATGACAATTAGTTTTCAATTGGATAAACTGATAAAGTTGTCAATAGTCCCATGAAAACAGAGAGTGAATTATGAGAACAATTAAGCGTAAACTGGCTTCTGTTGTCCAGGATCAGCGCTGAATAATTACTGCCTACTACGTAATTCATACCAATTGATCGAAAGCTTTTAACTCTCCATATTCAGAATTAGCCTACTAAATTTTACGTAAATGTTCATCGGTTTTTCCCCTCATGTGAGGAAAAAAGCTTTCCTGAGTAACAGTCAGTTTTTATTACTTACACACTTGTGTCCGCAAAGACACAGTATAACACAAAAAAATTCTTCCTTATTAGAAAAACAGCAAAGAGAAGGTTGGCGTTCACTTTCAAAATAGGAAGAAGAGATCTAAATGTGAATGGGGTCCGGTTATGTGCACGGGTAAGGCGACTGATTTCTGGTTACTTCGTTTTTTCTATATATATATCAGTCTAATGATACTAACAAAATTTTAAACTTGAGTAAAGCATGAGATGCAATGTAAATGACTTATCAAATGGGGTAGTGAATAAGATCAGTTCCTAGCTTACAGAAAACAGATTGATGCTTCACTGGAACAAACAATGTATACAGTGTCCGACCCAGGGCTCTTGTGGAAGTGAAGTCTCACTTTTAAAACGTAATTAAATAATCAGTGAAGTCAAAAAATTTAAATCCTTATTCATTAAGAAGGAATAAAAACTATCTAAGTAGTATCACAGTCAAAACCTTCTGCATAAACTAAATGCTGCTATTTTTACTATAAAAATCTGTACCTGACATTGAAAGGCGGAAGCTTGTTTACAGATTTTCACGCTATTACGGCCTATGGTACCATTTGTCTGAAGAACACTGTGCATACACAGACAATATTCATACACCAGAAATTACAGCCAAAATGATAGGCCGTGTCAGTTCGTGTGTCAGTGTTCGGAAGTCATGGAATTTTAACTATTCCATTTTTGGACATAAAACTCCCGATGGATTAATAAAATATATTTATTGAAAAGGAAATGCTTTGCAAGTTTTTAAAAACATGTTTTTAGATTTTAATTTCTATAACCATCTTTCTATGAGTTGAGAACAGACTGATTCCTTGACCTGATAGATTTTGCGTACATGATCCCACGGAACACAATGAAACAGAAAAATAATCAAATGTCACACGAACACCAGTTTAACTTATAATAGGTGAGGTACTACTCACATAAACAATCGTGGCGAGATTGTATAAATTCTTCCACATGTTCACCCAAATCACGAAACTGCCATCGATTGCGAACGATTTACTTACGAGTTTTAAAATGAAACTCGAGGCCCTCCCATTGAAGCTACACAAAATTTATATGTTGAATTTAAGGACATTGACATTGTCTGGAATGAGTCACGTGCCGAAATGACTAGTCATAAAAGTGCCTTTCCGGGATGAACAATATTGCCTTGCTAGAAAACGTGACGTTGAGGAGTAACAGTGATGCAAGCGATTTAGCTGGGTATTCTTGTCTCTTGGTTCTTGGTTCTGAAGCGGAATAATATGACATATTTCTTCCAACCTTTATGATCAAATAATGCTCTAGAGTAGTCAATTGCTTATACCATTTCTAATAAGAAAACATTATTATGAGCGAGGAGACAAGTGAGCAAAAGTTGCAGACTGTGGTAAATTCGGTAAAATGTTGCAAATGGGAATTTTTATGAAGAATATATAGAAATATTAATTGATTTCTTATTTGGTGTACGTCAGGTTTGATCATAATTAATCATATCAGTGGTAATCTCTTCACTGGATGTGTGCAAAACTTCGGAATGTGTGAGAGATGAACACAGGTGATAATATCAAAGCAATTTATTACAGCAAGAAAAGGAAAATAATTAATTATATCGTTTCAGGGGGTTTGAATTGGCAAATGAAGTACAAACGAGTTCTTTGACTAGATTTCACCATAGTCTTTAACTGGCCATCGGCAGTGCTGAATAGGTTGTCGGTGGGCTTCAACCCCTGCGGCACGTGTCTCTGGATGTCAGCTTGTCCTTCATCTCTGCGAGCAGGCAGTGGCTGGAAGCTGATTCTCAGGTGGCGGCGACGAAATGGCTCGTTCCCTTTGGTCAGACCGGGAGGATTAGCGGTGCAGGACGCTGACGAGGGCTTGTGGCCAGCGCATTCAATACTGGAATCAGGCTGAAAACGTAGAATCAGTTGAAAGATGGACGACTGGCTTGAGAAAAGGAAGTAAGTCCATTGTTCTTGAGAATAAGCAGCAGACTGGAATGAAATACAGAAAAGACTGGAATGCTAATCAGAACAACATGGAGTAGTCAGAAGTCATCACAGGTTTGTGTCAGCACCAAGGGCACGTGCAGAACAAGTCCTGACAACCACGTCCTTTGCTGAAGTCTCAACACGAAGTTTCTCAACAGATGATCATACAACGTACGTAATACTGGTGCACTGAAACGCAACAAACCTTAAAATTAGTAGCAGTGAATTTTTCTGAAGAGTTCTGATGGATAATATGTGTAAGTTTCACCAAACATTTCTATAAAATTCTTGCTCGTAAAAGGACAACACTCAGTACAGTCGTCCATCAAACGCTGGAGGGCAGTGCTAGCTTACGTCAAACTCTTGAATGTAAATTCCCAAAACTGAATCTACTGGGCTACATCTTCAGTGTTGTATTTTCCCAGAGTTCTTGGGTAGTCACCGACACATACTGTGTGCTCATCCAACTCCAATAACACCGTCTACGTCTGAGTGTTCAACATTGCAGTTATGTCTTCTGAATTCTGGAATAACTGATACCATTCATAACCTGATAACTGTACTTCCACGTCTCTGAATGGTAAATTTTCAAAAATTACCACTGCATAGACCTCCCAATCTAACACATGCCTAGAACAACGCTTTTATTGTCATTCGCATTCAGCTTGTACATTCTATTCAATAACAACACATTCATTGATGCACTGTGCAAAGACAGATGCTCGACTATTGCTGCTGACATTGAATATAATGGCAGCTCAATAACTCGGTACGATACTGCATGCTGACTTGAATTCCGCTCCAATAATCAGGTGCTGCATTAGGAAGCCACTACGCTTGGGGGGAAGTAAATGAAAACCGTGGAAATATGCATACACACATTGAATAATAATAATAAATATAGTTGAGCGAAGCAGCGTTACCAGTCTGACATCTGACTGGATGCAGCATTGATGCTCAATGATGAACAAAGTTTCACCATAGTGTGCAAAGCAAATCTGTTGAATCCCGCAGATGAACAGTAGCTCTCGGCGCTGCCGAGGAGTGGGGTGGAGGTGACTGCAATACCATGGAAATTGGAACAACCGTTTTCTAGAAACATTGTATAAGGAAGTAGGTCAACTATAAATAGCTCCCACAACTGTTGCATCATGCATCTGTCAAATATATTCAGCTTCCATGTTTTAATGAATAAAAGCACACACATCGGCGCTCTATGCAAAGCTAGCCTCTTGACCATCGGTGGTGATGTTGGAGATAGTGGATACTCAAAGCCTGGAAACAATCCAGCCTGCTGACTTGATTTATGATTGTATGTATGACGTGCTCCATCAGAGAGCTGTTGCACTAAAGGGGAAATAACTATTACATAGGTTGCGAAACAGCAGCTGTGTCATGTTTAACAGCGTTCCACAATGCATTCACAGGGGTCGTAAGAAGACGACATTCAAAAGCCGTCAGCAGAGTTTAAAAATTGACTGAATAAATACATTCGCTTGAAATAGTGATAAACGTACCTGTAAACTATCTTGAAATCGGTCACACAAGTTCCAGCAGTGTTTACGATTCGGTAGTCATTTTACCGATTTTAAAAAGTGCCCTGACATACATCTTCCTAACTAAAGCGCATGGTATTACCTGATGATTTTATAACTATCGTGTTTGACTCTTCACAAACAACAGTATTTACAGTACAAAATGCCAGATGCTTGTATCTGGAAAAACTACAGAGTGGTTACTGTGTTGTATTTAACAGTGCTGATTGCCATGGGTAGACTCCAGGTTCAGTTCCCAATACAACCAGAGCGTCCTCTGGGGGCCATAAGAACACAGTACCCAGCATCTAACAGCTAAAAAACATCTCACCGAGTTGTATCGTACAAAGTCAAAGCCCCAGCCCTGGCGCCAAAATTTTGGTAAATTCCCGTGATATCGAGCCGACGCTGGATGCTAAAATATGGTGAATGGGGCTTTTAAGGTAGTGTATAAAAATAAATTAACTGATTTCTTGTTTGGTACTTGCCAAGCTTGATCACAATTAATCAGCCCAAAAGTCAACTATTCACTAATGTGTGTAAAACATCGGAATGACTGAGAGGTTAACATAGGTAGTAATATCAAAATAAAAGAAAAACAAGAAATGTAATTAATCACATACTTTTTGGGGTAAAATATGCAATTATTGCTTCTGGTAGTACAAATGCCTATTCGATGACTCCACACTGTGATTTCTTAAAACAAAATTCTTGTTCAAATGATATGTTCCACATACTATCTTTGATGTATTTTATTCTTGTTTCACATTCCAACATTTAACACTTTCCAGCGTCATATGAAGTATAGAACGGAAAAAAAGTCGACACAACGAGAGCCCAGAAAGTACACCATCAAGTCATCTAGTGCTTGCTACCATAATTATTTTAGAACGTAAATTCTTTTACTGTAAATACAACTTACTATGATTTACATCGAGTGTGAAAATTATTGTGGTAACTTGAATATTATCAATAACAACACATTTCTGGTGTAGCTACTCACATTTTAATGTTTCGTATTTCAGACAACTGATGGTTCACATTACTTCAGATTTTGATGAAATTAATAGTAATGTTGCTTTAAATTTCACACAATAAGTAAAATGAAGATTTTATTTGAAATAAAACATAACATTGAAATAAAACATAACATAACATAATACTGATTAATTTTGGTCACCAAAGTGATAATTCTTAGAACAATATGAAAGAAATCCAATCTAATTATGTTGGGAATGTTAGTTTTAAAAAAGACTACATATGATGAATTTTACCAAATAAGGTATTGTTTTTACACTGAAGACAATATTTTTAATATTTTGTGATTAGTATGTTATACAAACTGCTAGTAAATAATCTCAGAATACTTAGGAACCACATATACATAAAAATAAATTTAATGCAGTGGTCATCTTCATTACAAGGTAGCCCATTTATGAGGATATTTCTCAAAAATACTGTTCACTTTCATTTTATAACAGTGTTTCTACCACCTACAAAAAGGATTAATGAACGGAGCAGTAATAGTATCTTTTTTCTTTCCATCCCGCTAAATTTCGATTGCGTGTGACAGAATGAGAGATGAAGCAGTTGCCGGTTTGAAGCTGGCGGCATCTTCGATAAGGCTCAAAGTACAAGTCCCATTCATCTTAGGGCTTACACCGTCGGCACTGCTCCTCTTCCGGCGTGTGTGTGTACATGGACTGGGTCTCTCTTCCTCTAATACCCACATCGCCATCTCAAATACGTCAAAAAGCTGTATGAACTGCACATGTAGATGATAAATGTGTTGTATACTCGTTTTCATCGAATGTGCTGCATAACAGCAGGAACAACAATTTAGTGCAACTCAGGACCATACTATTCCAAGGTAGAGTCAAAATGTTTCCCTGCAACGACTGCTTGTGGCACTGACGTTAGTATCCTGACTTACATGGATGACATAGAAACTGAAACTGAGGGTAGCAAAGAAAAAGCAGAAACGAACAACTCAGTTTTCATGTGTTCCTTTACGAAGGAAAATAAAGGATTTTTGCGCCAGTGTAAAGATGCGCTAAATAGATATCAGTATGAGCGGCGTTGAGAAATGGCTGAAATCGCTAAAATCGAACAAAACTCCAGGGACTGACGGAATTCCTGCCAGGTTCAATGCGGAATTTGTGTCTGAGTTATCCCCTCTTTTAACCATTATGTAAAGTTGACCACTTGAACAAAAAACTGCCCAATAATTGCACAACCCACACTTCTCAACAAGAAGAGATATACAAAATCACTTTTCAGATTCGTTAAGGTATATTTGTTGTAGAATCGTAGAACATATTCTGTGCACAAACGTAAAGAAGTATCTCAAGTGGAATGACGTTCTCCACTCACATAGACACCACGAATGTTTCAAATGGCTCTGAGCTCTATGGGACTTAACTGCTGATGTCATCAGTCCCCTAGAACTTGGAACTACTTAAACCTAACTAATGTAAGGACATCACACACATTCATTCCCGAGACAGGATTTGAACCTGCGACCGTAGCGGTCGCGCGGTTCCAGACTGTAGCGCCTAGAACCGCTCGGCCACTCCGGCGGCCGTCCGAAGTGGCGTGCGGTTAAAGGCGCTGCAGTCTGGAACCGCAAGACCGCTACGGTCGCAGGTTCGAATCCTTCCTCGGGCATGGATGTTTGTGATGTCCTTAGGTTAGTTAGGTTTAACTAGTTCTAAGTTCTAGGGGACTAATGACCTCAGCAGTTGAGTCCCATAGTGCTCAGAGCCATTTGAACCATTTTGAACCACTCCGGCCGGCCTACACACCACACAAATTAGAAAACATTGCTCATGCAAAACTAAACCTACACTTTTCTCATATGAAATCCCGGAAGCTATTAATGCAATCAGGTAGACATAGTATTATTTAACTTCCGAGATGATTTGATTCCCTACTAAACCTACGTTTGTGGTCGAAAATACTATCGTATATGGTACTGGACGAAATTTGTGACTGGATTCAGAATTTATTGGCTGGGAGGAACTCAGCGTGGTAGCTTTTATGGAAAATTCCTTTTTAAATTCTATGGTAATGACATTTCAGACAGTTTTAATACTTACCGCAGACATTTCATAAATCATACAGGTATCTGTGTTAAAATGTCGTCTGAAAAAAATTATGCAAAAATGTTTTCCGATCTTGATAAGATTTCAACGTGGTGCTAAGACTGGCAACTTGCTTTAAAAGTTAATAAGTATAAAACTATACAACTTACAAAAATGTTAGACTATAATATCAATGAGACAAGTGGAATCACTCAACTAATACCGAGGTGTATCAGTTCGTAGAGATAGAATCAGTAGTAGGTTATGCAGGTGACAGACTTCAGATCATTGATAATATACTAGGAAAATGCAGTCAGTCCACAAGGGAGATAGCTTAAGGAATACTCTTGCAACCCATTCTAGAATACTGCTTGGATGTGTCGGACCAGTGCCAAATAGGAGTAACAAAGAATACTTGACGTATGCAAAGAAGGACAGCAGGAACAATAACAGATTCATTTTGATCCGTAGGTAGGCGTCGTGGATATGTTGCAGACGCTTCATGTACTGGCCAACTGTTTCACAAAAGCTTATTTACGAAGTTTCTAGAAACAATTTGAAATGGTGAATCTGGGAAAATCCTAGGAGTCCTACGTACCGCTCCATTAGGGGTCGCGAATACAATATTAGACCAGTAAAAGCACGCACAAAGGCGTTGAAGCAATCACTGTTTCCACGTAGTACACATGAATGCTTCGGAAAGAAGCCCTAATAACTGGTATAATGAAAAATACCCTTAGCCGTACACATCAGAGAGGCTAGTAGGATAAAGCTGTGCATGTAGGTTCCATCAGAATCATAAATGCGTCACTAGCTCACGACCGGCATAAGTATGCTCCTTACGTTGAGGGACTCATATACAACAGTGTGTGACGAACATGCAGAAAAGGTGTCCTCAACAGACTCCTCTATGTATTTTAGTGTCAGTTCTCCAATTCTTACACGAACTAATGACAACGATACCCGTATGTTTGTCGTGCTCTCCCTTTCGCTGACACTTGTTCTGAGCCACGAGTTCATTATACGAGTGCGTGCTGAAATATGAAGCCTTCAGATTTTCGATGTGAAAAGTATTTAAGCTTCTCAAACAAATCAAACGTTACTAACACTGAACATCTTTATTCTTCATGTCTACATATTTGCAGTCCTCTGCCACTAGAGCTCTACTAAATGTGGCCTGTATTACGGTGCTGTGTAACGTAACTACCTGTATGTCGCTGCGTGAGAAAGAGCGAGCTCTAATCGAGTTTTGAATTCGAAGATTTCGTCCACGCATTGAGCATCTTCTCCTTCAGTATGACAATGCAAAACCACTCACTAACGCTGCGACATCTACAACAATACGATGCCTTGGGTCCATTGTCATAGACCATTCTCCACACAGTTCCGACCTAGCCCCATTCGATTTTCATGTGTTTCCAAAACTTAAAGATCACCTCCGAGGACACCAACTTCACAGTGATGAAGCGGTGCAAGCAGAGGCGTGGTTCTGCCTCCTTCAACAATGTGAGACAGTCTATAGTGCCAGTATCAACAAACTGGTCTCTCATTGGAAAAAATGTGTTCGTCGCCAGGATGACTATATTGAGAAATAAATAAGTAGACATGATGAGTAAAGATGTAGATTGTTATCCCTCAACTAAAATGTCGAATATTTCTGACGTAACTAACATGCTGTGGTCTGTCAGGCACAGGAAGATAATTTCGTAGAAATATGAACCAACTTTGCTGAAAACTATTTTATTGCCAAAAGAAGTACCAAGAAAAGTATCATCATCATCATCATCATTTGAGTATGCCTTTCAGCGTTCAGTCTGGGGCATAGTCCCTCTTATAAAATTCCTCCATGACCCCCTATTCAGTGCTAAAATTAGTGCCTCTTCTGATGTTAAACCTATTACTTCAAAATCATTCTTAACCGAATCCAGGTACCTTCTACTTGGTCTACCCTGACTCCTCCTACCCTCTACTGCTGAACCCATGAGTCTCTGGGGGTAACCTTGCTTCTCCCATGCGTGTAACATGACCCCACTATCTAAGCCTGTTCGCCCTGACTGCTACATCTATAGAGTTCATTCCCAGTTTTTCTTTGATTTCCTCATTGTGGACACCCTCCTGCCATTGTTCCCATTTACTAGTACCTGCAATCATCCTAGCTACCTCCATATCCGTAACCTCAACCTTATTGATAAGGTAAGGTGAATCCACCCAGCTTTTGCTCCCATACAACAAAGTTGATCGAAAGATTGAACGGTGCACAGATAACTTAGTCTTGGTACTGACTTCCTTCTTGCAGAAGAGAGTAGATCGTAGCTGAGCGCTCACTGCATTAGCTTTGCTACACCCCGCTTCCAGTTCTTTCACTATGTTGCCATCCTGTGAGAATATGCATCCTAAGTACTTGAAACCGTCCACCTGTTCTAACTTTGTTCCTCCTATTTGGCACTTAATCCGTTTATATCTCTTTCCCACTGACATTACTTTCGTTTTGGAGATGCTAGTCGTCATACCATAGTCCTTACATTTCTGATCTAGCTCTGAAATATCACTTTGCAAACTTTCAATCAAATCTGCCATCACAACTAAGTCTTCCGCATATGCGAGACTGCATATTTTATGTTCACATATCTCAATCTCACCCAGCCAGTCTATTGTTTTCAACATATGATCCGTAAATAATATGAACAACAGTGGAGACAGGTTGCAGCCTTGTCTTACCCCTGAAACTACTCTGAACCATGAACTCAATTTACCGTCAACTCTAACTGCTGCCTGACTATCTATGTAAAGACCTTTAATTGCTTGCAAAAGTTTGCCTCCTATTCCATAATCTCGTAGAACAGACAACAAGTTCCTCCTAGGAAACCGGTCATATGTCTTTTCTAGATCTATAAAGCATAGATACAATTCCCTGTTCCACTCGTAACACTTCTCCATTATGTGCCGTAAGCTAAAGATCTGGTCCTGACAACCTCTAAGAGGCCTAAACCCACACTGATTTTCATCCAATTTGTCTTCAACTAATACTCGTACTTTCCTTTCAACAATACCTGAGAAGATTTTACCCACAACGCTGATTAAAGAGACACCTCTGTAGTGGTTACAATCTTTTCTGTTTCCATTATCAAGAAAAAATATTATATGTTGAGAAAAAAACGAAAACTCTAGACTTTTGACTGATGTCTGTGACTGTCTAAATAAAAACGCTCTTATTTCTTCTTTTCAAAACAAATTTCACACATTTTCTGTGCACTTTCGATATATACTGTACGTACACACTGTTGACGAGGATATTTAGTCTTCTTCTTCAGTTTTGCAGGGCAGAAGTTACAGGTTTTTCTTTTTTTCAAAAGTGTCCTCAAGAGCATGAAGTTGTGGATGTTCTTCATCTGGTATCTGCAGTATGCGTCTGATTTAAACAGCAAGTTCCCTTCGAAGACTTCTTACCTGCAGACGGCGTGTCATAAGGGTATGTGTTAGCGTCTTCGCTAACGAGTTTATGAAGTAACGGAGTCTTATGTCTGGAGTCTTTTCGAAAGATTGGCAGAGGTTTACTCCACAGGCAACATCCACCAGTGCGAAAAAAATTGCTACGAGTCATCTTCTTGTCCTTCGGCTTGCGGTATAAACCACAGATTTTTGATCCAGGCAATCCACACTGCCTTTTGTTATGTTATACAAACAGATAATTTCTTGTTCACCATTCTCTGGATCGAGGTTCTCAGAATGATGTATACTGGTGACCAGGATGACAGCTTTCCTCTGCTACAATAACGATCGAAGCTTTCCCCTTCTTCGGAACATAAGAGAGCAGCGACATCTCTTCCGTGAAGCCATAAACGGCAGTCTTCTCCAGTCTTCCCCTTTGAGGAAGAAAGTTGTTAGGGATTTCTACTTTATTGTTTTTTAGTGTGTACACAAATGTCAGTTCCTTCTTAAGAAGTTGTTGAACCAGTTCTATGGATCAAAGCCAATTGCCTGCCGTCATATTTATGTGTGTTTCTTCTATTGGTTTCATCAGTCTCACCACAGATTGAGTCAGTGTGTTCAGCCTTTTATCTTCATCTGATAAAAGTCAAACTGTCACTCCCTCTTCCACAGCAGATGTATGCATTATAAAGATGATGAATTCTTGCAGTTCAGCAAGACACATTTTGCCGGTTTCTTTGACAAATACACAACGAAGCTGCAGCTCCCTCTTAACGGTACCAGTAACTCATCCATAGTCACTGTAGCTGCAAAGGTAATACACTGTTGACTGTTTTCAATAAACAGGTTAGAAATCTTTGAAACTGCCCCAGCAGAATCTTCCTTCTTTATTTCCTCCGTATCTTCTGGGTTATTAAACCTAAGAGCAGCCACAAGGAACAACATCCTATTTTTTGTCATGGTACACTGAAAAATGTCATGTCCTGTCTCATCAGTTGCAAAGAGACAGTATTGGGACTCGTTTCTTGATTTGAAAATCTCTGTAGACACAAGAAGACCAATGAATGCTTTTACTTCGTTCATGTCAAGGTCATGAAGACAAGTCAGTCTCTCATGGTTCTCTTAATTCGTTCTCATTTTTGATACTTTTGCGTTTGTTCATGTGATTATTTCTGACAGAATATGTTCAGAAAACAAAAGTTCCCATACGTATTCTATTTCTGGATTTTCCCCCTAACCAAGTGGTCGAAGTCCAGGGACTTGAACGATTATGTTATCGTGCCTTGTCCTTACATACCACCTCCACGTGAAACACTTATTTTTCCGTAAAAATATGTATAAGAGTCATCAATGCACTATAGCACAGTATTTTCTTCATTGTTGCCATTATTGCTACCATCAGTAGACCTATATTCCATCCCTGGCACGTTATCTAACTCTTGCTCAGATTATGAGCTATTACTGCTTTCAATTTCTTCCTCGTCCCTGTTATTGTCTAGACATTCAGCAAGCCAAGCCTGAAGACGAACCTCAAAATTAGTGTCATTTCCCCTTATAATGCCCGATGTAGCTGGTCTTTTTGCAGCCATCTCTGTAATGAATAAACCTGGAGCTAAGTTTCCGTATCACATGATATCTGAAGCTAAAGAAATAAAAGTAGATTTAAATGTATTACCCGAGAAAATATACGTAACTGCTACGCCGCGATTTCACAGACCGTTCCGCACAACAATGAGGGAATTAACCGCGGCAGGAACAAAAGTTTTTCACTGCACGGTCCCCAGACTCAAACTCAGACGTTGCAACTCGAATACTTCAACAAAGGGAAGTGATAAGAAAATGGTACCTGTCTACAATATTGCTGAATGTCAGTTGAGGGTTAATAATGTTTGTTTTATTTATAGATCTTTAAGAGTCTTCATATACAAATTTGGAACCATTACTTTTCGGCATTGCCTCGTATTTTTTCCATTGGCAAAAGCAGTTGTTATTGTCTTTCAAGTGAGAGCGCTATTGGCTTGAACAGCAGAAAGGAATTAGAATTATTGTTTGGGTGTTTCAATCAAATTTCCGCAGTCAATTTTTCAACTTGTATGCAGCAAGACAGCAGATCACTAACTGATAACATTTTTTAAGACTATGCTCAGGCTGAAAAATGATCTTGTATCCAAATGTTAATGGATTATCTGTTCATGATACACAGGTAATGAAAAGGTGGCTTATTAATGAGAACAAAACACAATGTTGAAATATTCAGTTGAAAGAGCTGATATGGGATAAGGTATATATAGAAAGGGGTACTAATGTTAAACTCAATTTAGTCCATAGTAAATTTGTCTCAATATTTGAAAACTGCTTTCCTAAAAAGTTATTCAGACGACCCATAAAAATAATGAGCCATGCACAACTAAGGGAATTAAAATCTCATATAAGACGAAGTGTGAACTTTACACTCATATAAGTCAAGACCGAACATCACTTGTATTCTGCAAAATATACTGTAATATTTTAAGGAAAATCAATAGAATATCAAAAAGTATAAGCGTCATAACAGAAATTAATAACGCGTATTATAAAATTAAAACTACATGGGTCATTCTCAAATTGGAGACAGGGCGACCAGTCATTGTACAAGATAACGTAACAGTGAAACTAAATGGCAATGTTGTGACCGATAATTTACAAACAGTAAGTAGTTTTAACAACCAATTAAATAATGTAGCAGCAAAAATAGTATTAAATAGAAAAAAGATACACCAAGAAGGAATTTCCCGAATGGGACGGAAATCGGTAGATGTGACATATCTACATACAAGAAGTCATAACAGTTCCACAAAAATTGAGTGATTTAATCAAGAGAAAGAGGTTCACAAATTAAGGAAGCCAGTAACGTGACGGTCCACCTGTGACCCTTATGCAAGCAGTTATTTGGCTTGGGATTCACCGAATTTCTGGGTGTCCTCCTGAGGGACATCGTGCTGAATTCTGTCCAATTGGCATGTTTGACTGTGAAAATCTTGGGGTGGTTGGAAGTCCTGCCCATAATGCTCCAAAAGTTCTCAATTGGGGAGAGATCCAGTGACCTTGCTGGCCAACGCAGGGTTCCGGAAGCATGAAGACAACCAGTAGAAACTCTCGCCTTGTGGCAACTGGATGTCCTCCTGAGGGACATCGTGCCAAATTCTGTCCAATTGGAGCGTTAGATTGTGAAAATCTCGAAATCGTTGGAAGGTCTTACCCATAATTCTCCAAAAGACCTCAATTGGGGAGAGATCCACCGAACTTGCTGGCGAAGGTAGTGTTCCGGAAGCATGAAGACAACCAGTAAAAACTCTCGCCTTGAGGCAACGACGCAGACCCATCTTTCATCAGCAAACAACAGATCTGCACCCTGCTCTATAATGAGCTCTCATTTGACACGATTGAATTCGCAATTGGTTGTGGTTTGCGCTTACAAGGGGAGGCCGGCAATTGTGAAAATCAGATTCGATTCATACTGCGCATAATAAAAGCTCGTGGCCAGAGGTGTAATGTGGCAAAGCACCAAGATGCACTTCTCAGCCGTTGTCGAGAAAATCGACAGTTAAAAGAAACCGTTGCGGTGAAGTACTCTCTAAGAGTAGAAACTTTCTGCACCGTCGTGGTGCAGCGGTAAGCGCTCGGGTTCGTAATTCGAAGGTCGCCGGATCGAATCCCGAACCATTCAGCCATTTTTTTTAGTATTTGTTTTTTGTAATTCAAATATATATATATATACAGTTAACGGAAGAAGTAGAAACGATATTCCGAAACGAATACGTATAGCGTAAGTCAAACGTTCGAATTAGAATAGAGACCCCACGAACACAAACTTGCTGTGGCAGGTATGAAATATAAACTCCGTTACTCGCTGGTTACACTTGAAGGACAGATGTTGAATGGGCCGAAACGAGCCGCCGCAGAACAGCGTAGTTGCGTGCTACCTTCGAAAGAAGGTAGATGCGGTCCCTAGCGCAACTTATAACATCGTCGAAAATCAGTGCGGACGGGAGAGCTTTGATAAACCCTGTTAAACAAACGGAAAAATGGAGGCGGTACAATTGGAGAGCGATTCGCCTTCACCAACATGCATAAGCAATTCATTATATATATATTTGAATTACAAAAAAAAATAATAATAAAAATAAATTGCATGGCGCGGGATTCGATCAGGCGACTTTCGGATTACAAACTACAGCGCTTACCGCTGCGCCACGACGCTGTAGAAAATCATTAAGCGTAGAGAGCATTTCACCGCAAACGTCTCTTTTAACTGTCGATTTCTCGACAACGACTGAGAAGTGCATCTTGGTGCTTTGCCACATGACACCTTGAAACGTCCCCTTTGAACAATTTTACATGTGAAACGTCCACTTAGAACAATTATACAAGCCTGTGCTTCACCTGACACACAATATTATTTAGCGCAACGCAATCTGACTTTCAATAACCCCTACAAAACAATGGCCCTGACTAACTTTAACCTATACCTTTTACAAATCACTTACCTCACAAAAATCTTCGCTACTCAAGCTACTGCAAAACAGCGAGCGCCACTATTGCCAGCTAAATAAAAGATTCAAACCACTGAAGGTACTAACTACTGATAGGGATAGTTAGCAAATGAAAGATATTAATAGAGAACAAACAATGTATTTACCTTAATATTCATAATTGACATTCAGTCTTACAGATTATCAAAACTCCGCCATCTCTCTCCCCACGTCCACCACTGCTGGCGGCTCACCTCCAACTGCCCAACGCTATCTGCTGTTCACATCCAGCTATAGCAGTTCATGACAACAATGGCAGGCAACAATGCAAACTAGCGACATACTGCACACAGCACAGCCAGTGATTTTCATACAGAGAGCGCTACGTAACGTTGCCAATAAGAAAACATAAACAGCAAACTTACATAAAGAAAACATAAACAGCCTACTTACATAGCCCCCATGCTCCCCACAAAAAATTTTACAAATGTTTTTGGCCAGTGGCCAATACAGATTTGAAAAATTTTTTCATAATTACAGTAAGAAAGATATCAAATGCACACACTTATTAATACAATGTTGGTCAAAAGCTAAAATTTTCTCACAGTCCATAAAGACAGTCCAGATTGTTCATCATAATAGTAATTACAGTTTTTGTTTTCCACAAAGTCTCATTAGTAAAAGAAATTGCACATAGAAGTAGTGGATTTCCATGCAGTCTTGAAGAAGTAGTGTTGTCCTTCCAATGGAAAGACAGTGCTGACTCTTGAAATGCTGACAGGTAATGGGCCACAATGGAGCAAACCCACAGCAGAGTCATTCGAAGTTCTGACGAATATTGGTAGATAGGACATCACAGAGCAGACCCACTGCAGTCCTGGTAGAGAGTATTGGTGGGCCACCAGAGATGCAGACCCACTGCAGTCCTTGTAGAAATAATGGTATCGGTGGGTCATCAGAGATGCAGACCCACTGTAGTCCTTGTAGAGATGGCCAGCAGCCATCTGTTGCGACTGTGCAGGTGCACAATCACCATCGAAGAGTCTTGCAGAGAAGATAGCAAGTCCATATACCCCCACTTGTGCACTCACAAAGTTTGTGGAACTGTCCTTAGAACCAGCAATGCTGTTATCCAGTCCCTTGCTGAATTAGTAACACACGTGCAAACACTAACAGTCCCAACTTCTCACATAGTGTCCATATAGTATGACCAACAGAATGTGTGCAGTGAAATGAATGCTTTCAAGTTACTTAATTTGATTAACTGGCGTCAATTACAATTATATAACATAAGAAAACAATTACAAAGATACAAAATACATCATTAAAAACATAACAATACAGATAATATTTGTAGTGCAGGCTTTACAAAACAATAGAAATAAACATATACATCAGTGTTACAAGAATTATGACATGAGTACAAAAATAAAAGATCAGAATCACTTTTAAAAATTCAACTTCACACATGAGCATGAAAACAACACAGAATAAATTATGTCTAAACATCTTTACAAAGAAAATAACAGAGTATTAGAAAAATTCTACAACATAGCTCTCATCAGATAAACACATAAAGACAGAAAAAACACAAATACACAAGGGCACACAAACATATAGCGGAATAACACAAAAGGAAAGGACAGGGTTTGTTTTCAGTGTAGCATTTGGTACTGCAGTCCACCCCACAACTTCATTCGATAGATCTTTCGTCTTATTTCAACATTTGTTTCCACCAAAAAAATTCTATCTAAGCATGCTTTCTGTATTTATATGTTCACATATTGCTTACCTCATCATTTATTTACAAGAAAATCCTACCTATACCTCGTTCCTGTATTCTACTCATATTTCTTTCAAAATAATTATTTCTGATTGTACCATACTCATTTGGGGCCCAAATCTTTTTCATGTAACCTTGCAATGCATACTTTACCTATTCTCCATAGTCAGTTTCTTATATAGTCTACCCCCTCTTAAGCTAACTTAAATCTACTGAGCTCAGATGCTAAACTAAGGGACGAGGCAATGCAGCAAAAAAAAATAATTAACACAAACATCAATGACAAAAAATAGAAATGGCAAAGCAAGCAGCATAAATTAGCAAAGCAAGTGCAATATTACAACTAATATAAGGCAATGCAGGAAACAAGAAAAACTAGCTTAGAAGAGTAACACAAAGTCAAATTCAGTAACACTATGCCTGACAAACAGCAGCAACTTATACCTAAACATGACATAGCTCAAGCAGAAAAAATATTACAGTAAAAACAACAATGCAGACAGGGGAAATGCATATTCACATCTTAATGTCTATATAATTAAAGTGGTGCACCATAACAACTGATTGTAAAAAAATATTACCATGTACCTGAAAAGAAAATTAAGTGTTACTGTTACTAGTTACTTCTTATTGTTCTTTCCTTTCCAAGTGCTCCTTTTTTAAAGAATGTGGATTACAAAATTATCATTTAATAGATCTGTTGACAGAAAGAGTTCACATTAGCAAATGCATCTCATTTTATAAAAGCAATGCTGCAACACAGCTGGAAACCAGATATCAAATGAAATAAGCAATTACACAAACCAAAGCATAAAAATATCATTCAGTAGTTATGTGACATTTCATTTCATAAGTTAATGGCTCTCAACTCTCGTAGAAAGACACTTGTCATAATCAGGTGTGCAGATGTACGAATATTTCCCATCAATTCATAAGCATTTCAATAATTAGCACAAAGTGCGAGTAATCATATGTTTTTAAGTAACGAGGGTGTCGCATTAGCGATGAAAGGCACGCCCTTATGGCTTGTTCTCCAGGTGTTTGACACAGCTGTGTGCCCACAACGCATTACAAAAATCATATGTTTTCAAGTAACGAGCGTGTCGCATTAGCGATGCCCTCTACAAAGGAATGTCATTAACAGTGGTATAGGCCTCTCTTTGTCCTTCTCTTCCACCTGTGCCTCTGGCACACCCTAATGGCTTTCTTTTCTACCTGAGCGTCTGAAAAGGCTTGTTCTCCAGGTGTCTGACACACCTGGGTGCCCACGTTGCATTATGTGCAGGTGGTCACTTAACTTTCTTACGGAAATATTTACGACAGCAGTTTTCGCTACAGTGACAGTCTCATATACAAAATTTCACAGGTCAAGAATTAGCGTTGCAAATCTGTAGAAACAAAATGCTATTGATATGACAGTGTCCAAAATATTTTCGCTTGCATTGTGATACATTCACGCATTTACACACACATTTCATAACTCTTAAAGTACGATTCTTGGTTTCCAACAACCTTTTTCACAAACCAGAGTCCCTAACCTCTATTCATTATTCATATACATATAAACACGTAATCACATTCCTCATATATGGTAGCATCATCTTATTGACATAAACATACCTCAACAGCATAATACACATCGTCGTCGTAAAAATAACATCATAAAACCTCAGTCAAATCTCAAAATCGTCGTAGCTTCCTCCAATAATTTCAAAACCTAACAAAATTCTCTGCTCATGTCAAAAGTGTCATCTGCCTCCAACGTACTTTAAAATCATACTCCCTTACCAAATACATCATTCAAAGTTCTCATAGTATCACAATGGTTCCAAAAAAAAATATGAACAGTGCACAAAGTACAGACAAAGTACAATTTCTTAAGTGTGAAGTAATCCAACTCTGTAATGGCGTAAACATGTGTCACTGACGTAGAAAAAAAATGTTTGTTTCTCTGTTAAATGATCAGATAGCTGTGTAATTCGTGTTAGAGAAATATGGTACCGATGTGTTAAATTGTATAAGCAAATACCATATTAGCTAGGGCTCCTTGTGCTTGCCAAACACATGGTACACAAAGTAGGCGTGTACCCCCCTGAGGTTTGTTGTAATTATACCCTCAGGTGTTACAGATTACAGCAATGGAATGAAATGTATCACGAAAAACTTTTTTTGTAATTCAAAAATCTTTAAAAATAAATGTTTTAAGTACAAAATTAATCACTCAAATACGTGTCCAGTAGCGCTAAATATGCGTCTTGCTGTAAGATAATCTCTGGGAAGTGTCGTAGTTATTGTCCTCCGAAAGCTAAGTTCTGCAGAAGTCAATGTACTTACCTCATGATACACAAAAGTGAAATGCTTTGCGTATAGATAACTTAGTTATTACGCTTATTGCCGTGATGAGGAAAGTACTGTGCTGTAACGTATTGTTGTCCTACGGAAAAGGCTGTCTCCTTGTAGCAATAGCACAAAAGTCACCACTAAAACATGTCTCACTTTATAGAAGAATTCAGAAAAAACTGTGCAGATATAAAACAGATACACCGCAAAAGCAACATTGTAAATTGTCACGCATTAGCAGCGTCGTGATAAAATCGTGTAGCTGTCACATAAACTAACCACTGTGTCATCTGGCATTTCACAGAAAGCACCTCAAATCCAGAATCCACTCTCAAGCAAACCAAAATGTTGCATGAAAATTTCATTAGCAGTGCTGGTATATGTTCTAAGTATGTAAGCCGTATATTGGTTATGTAATCGTGCAACTAACAAGGAGGAATGTGTCGTCTGTTCGCAATAATAATGCATTCGCAATTACTTGTCTAAGTTACCTATGTTCTTGACTGGATGGTTAGTTAGCTTTAAAACATAGTTGCATGTTAACAGTTTCTCAGTGGGACAAATTGTACAAGTAGCGTGAAGTGAAAATTGCAAAGACTAAGTTAAAAAGCAGATTATCTGTCAATAAATGGTTTTACATGAGAAATGTGGTGTAAACCTTTACTCTTCCTAGTACGCAGAGTTTCAACTTCAACGCAATTATCATGAGGTATACGTCGGATTCTGTAAGGTCCATTGTAAACTAGAAAGAATTTGTGACTCAAGTGTTTCTTCTTATGTGACAAAGAATGAGCTTTAATGAGAACTTTCTGACCAATATATAATTTCTTTGCATTTGCTTTACCGTGTAGTTTTCTCCTTTTCTCTGCTGCAGATTTTATATTTTTAAGAGCCAAATCAATTATGTCTTTGTGTCGCAGTTTACGTGTATTCGGGAAAGGTACAAGCTCTCTGATTCTGTTCGGTGGTTCTACATTCTTCAGTACAAGAGTAGGTGGTAAAGCAGTGGAATCATGAGGCATTTCATTCAGCACATTTTGAAATAAGTGTAAATATCTGTCCCAATGCTGATGCTTTCTGTGACAATAAAGTCTGCAAAGCTTATTGATTTCTTTCATAATCCGTTCAGACGGGTTACAGTGTGGTGAATACAATGAAATAAAAACAGGTTTGATTTTATGATTCCGAAGCATGCGTGACCAAACAGCAGATCTGAATTGCGGTCCGTTATCTGAAATGACTTTACTAACGTGTCCAACTTCACGTAAGAAATTTTTAACAAAGGCGTTGGATACAGACCGTCCAGTGGCTTTACGTAACGGAGTGAAAGAAACAAATTTTGAAGTAAGTTCAACAGCGACTAGAACGTACGAAAATCCATTCGATGTTGTGACAAGGGGTCCCAAGAGATCAACAGCAGCAAATTCTTTTAATTTGGAAGGAATAATAGGAAACAACGGAGCACGATGTGAGATAGTAGATGGTTTCGCCTTTTGACAAAGTTTACAAATAGACAAGACTCTTCGAATTCGCTTTTCCATATTGTTAAAATAACAAGTCGTTCGAAGAATATGATAACATTTTCGTGGACCAAAATGTGCGTAGCTGAAATGAATGTACCAAATGAGCTTATTAACAAAATCGTCTGGAATGCAAAGTACCCATAGCTTGTCATCAACAGTGCAGCGTTTGAAGAGTATGTTGTTTCTAACCAGGTAATAATGCCGAATCTGAGTGTGTGTCTTTTCATGCCATTTACTTTTGATATCTTTCCAAATCGGATCTTTATCTTGTTCATGAGCAATGTCCTTTAAAGATGTGGTGATGAAGTTTTCAAAGGCGACTTTCTGAATGTAAAGAATACTGAAATTTTTCTCGAGGTTGCCTTCTGTGTTACTTTTCTCAAGGCCAGCCGGTGCGCGTGACAGTGCGTCCGCAACAATGTTCTCCTTGCCGGGAATGTAGACTATTGTGAAGCGGAATTCTTGCAGAAACAATGCCCAACGTTTTAACCTATCATGATTTAATTTTGAAGACATAAGAAACTGTAATGCACGATGATCACTGTATACTTTTACGTGCTTACCAGAAAGAAAGAAACGAAATTTGTTAAATGCCCAAACGATAGCTAAAGCTTCTAATTCAGTAACGGAATAATTTTTTTCAGATTTTGTTAGCACTCGGCTAGCAAAAGCAATGGTTTTCTGTATGGTAGTGTCATTTTCTATGGCTTCTTGAAATAAATGGGCACCAAGACCAACTTTGGAAGAATCCGTGCTAAGGCAGAAATCTTGTGACAGATCTGGATGAGCTAGTATTGGCGCGTGAAGTAACGCTTCTTTCAAAGAATTGAATTCCAACTGTGCTTGTTCGTCCCAGTTCCAAATAGTATTTTTTCCAGTGAGAGAACAAAGTTTTGGTGTAACTAGAATTTGCATATTCAGAAAACGACGGTAAAAATTTACGAGACCTAGAAAACTGCGGACTTGTTTTTTTGTGGATGGAACTGGAATGGCTCTAATTGCTTCTAACTTTTCAGGATCCGGCTGAATGCCTTCAGAAGAAATAATATGTCCCAAAAACTTCACCTTCGTCCTACCGAATTCAGACTTTTCCAAGTTAACTGTAATTCCAGATTCTGCAAAAATACGTAACAAACTGTTGAGTATGCGGTTATGTTGTTCCCATGAAGCTTCTGCTATTAGAATATCGTCCACATATAAGGTGATGTGACGTTTTAAGAACTCAGGTAATATGGAATTTAACCCGCGAATGAATGCTGCTGAAGAAATGTTCAAACCAAAAGGAAGTTTCCGAAACTGATAACAAACGCCGAAACAAAGGAAAGCTGTGTATTTTCTACATTCTGGATGAAGTTCGATCTGATAAAAGCTGGATCTGAGATCAATGGAAGACAACACTTTTACACCATTAAAATTTTGAAGAAGTTCTTCCATCGTCTGCGGCCTGTCTGTTTCAGGAATATTGATAGTATTGATTTGTCTCGAATCTAAGACAAGTCTGATCGATCCGTTTTTCTTCTCAACAACATGTAACGGATTGTTGTATGAGCTTACTGCAGGCTCAATAATGCCCTCGTCAAGCATGGATTGTATTTCTGTTCTAACACGGTCCCTATAATGCGCCGGAATTACGTATGGTCTAACACAAAATTTAGTATGCTCACGAACACGAAATTGGTATTGAAACCCCTTGATTGTTCCTGTTTTGTGAGTAAAAACTGTGGAATGTGCTTGTAAAATCTCAAAAAGGTCCTGCCTATCAGTGTCATTACAATTCTCAATTGTCTGAATTTTATTCTGAATTAACTCATTAATTTCAAATATGCCGTCGATGTCAACCCTGTCAGTACTTGCAGAGTGATTGTTGGTGTCTACTTCCGTAGAAAATTCCGAACTGTTGTCTAACAGAACGTAAAGCCGATTAATTTCCTCATCATGGTTTGAGAGCCAGTCTTCAAATTTCAAAGCTATTGACTTACCTTCTTTCTCTAAACTTATTTCAGCATCGTGAAAGCTTAAAATTGCTTTGTATTCATTCAAAAAGTCTACTCCCAGTATAATTTCCGTCGACAATAATGGAACAATAAGAAAGTTCATAGAGAAGCTGTGGCTTTGGCAAAAGAATTCTAAATTGGTTTGTTGGCGTACATCTACACTTTTTCCAAAGATTGCACCTTGTAATTTAATCTTACGTAACGGAAGTGTGGGGCAATCGTTCGATTTGTTGCATTTGCTAAAAGCTGTTTCACTAATTACTGAAATGGGACTGCCAGAGTCAAGTACTGCCGTAAATTTTACGTCATTTACAGTAATGTGAATCACAGGATATGCAATGTTGTTATGTTTTACGTCGTGTTCCTGGAGTAAGATGTCCCTAATGTCTTCCATTTTTACGTAATTACTAGCTACGGCAGCAGCGTCATCAGTTTCATAAGTACATATTGTGGCTGCCAGCGGTGTGAGTCATCGCCTATTGTCTCTTTGTTGGCGCGCGTCGTTATTGGGATTTGGAGACCTAACTTCCACAAATTCGCCTTGCCCAGAGGGCCCAGCTCTGTTTAAAACTCGCCAGTTCTGATGCAATTCAGGTCTGTCGTTACGATCATATCGTCTGTCGTCATGTCGGTAGGTTCGATAGTTTCTTTCTTGTCGGTCATGTGGTGAAGAATTTCTGCCTGAGTCGTAACTGCGTGCTGGACCGTTGCGTCTAAAGTTATTCTGTCTCCCTTGATAATAGTTATATTGGTTCCCATATTGTCTGTTTCTCTGATTGTCTCTGTGATAGTCATTACCGCGGAAAGGTGATCTTTCCCTGTAACTATTACACTGCCAGTGGTTATCATATGGGTGGTGTCTGTTTTGGTCACGATTTACGTTGTAAGAATAGGTTTGTCGTGGCCATTTATTGTTTCTGTCGTCACGGAATTGAGACGGATGTGACCTGTAGTGATTGTTTTCCTGTTTTCGCATCCCGCGACTGTCTGTGTCAATTTCCAGTTCTTGTAACAATCCCTGAAAAGCTTCAATGTCGTCTTTGCAACGTCCTGCCAAAATAATATGTCGTAAATGTTCAGGCAGTTTGATTAAGCAAATGCGGATGAGTTCTGAGGGGCTGTATGGGTTTGATAGGTACTGATTCTTGTGCAACATGTCTTCAAAATATTTGACAAGACTGGAAAATTCAGATTGTTCAAAGTGTTTCATCATCATGATGCTATGTTTTACGCGGTCTTGTGTGGCTTGAGACCAATATGCTGAGAGGAAGGCATGGTAAAATTCTCCTTCACTGTGGCAATCGTGAATGACCGATCGCATTCTTACAGCTGGTTCATTCTCTAAGTAGCCACACATAAATTCTAATCTGTGCTCCAATGACCAGTTGGGAGGAAAACAATGAGAGAATTGATGGAGCCATGCTTGTGGATGAATGTCGTTGCCAGAATTCTTAAATGTTTTGAATTTACGTGTAGTAATGAACAGCTTATAGTTAAAATCATCGTGTCGGCGAGTAGCATGTCGGTCATTGTCACGTCGTTTCGGCGGTTCCATCTCAAAATTCGGTGTACCTTGCCAATTTCTTTCATAATTACCGAAATGCCCTGTGCTATTATTTTGTGGCTTTTCCGTATTTCTAAGTTCCTCTTCCCGTGTTGGAGCGCGAGTATCCTCTGAAATATGTAATTCTTGTATTACCTGTGTCAACTGATCTTGTACTTCCCGGATTTCTCTTTTGTACTGTGTATTGATTTGATTTTGATTTTGTTTGAATTTTCTAATTTGTTCATACTCTTCTGTGTCAGTGAAGGCTATGGGTCTTGTGTCATTCAGATCATCATCTACCTTTGTAGATAAGTTAGTGACCTGATCCGAAAGTTCGGCTACTTTCTCTGATAATGAACTAATTTCCCCCATGTGTCTTTCTACTGTGTCCTTTAAGTTTTCCTGAGTTTTTGCAAGTTGCGTAACCGAATCGGTAGATGCAACTGAGTCCATTTTAGCTTGCAAGGTCTCATGATTTTCATGAACAATAGTTTGCAGTTCTTTTATGGCTGCTTCGTGATTCTGTAATGCATTTTCATGCCGCGAAAAAATAGGCTGAAAATGCTCACAAATTTGTGTTTTTACGTCATTACAGACTTTTTGGCATTTCGATTCAATGTTATGTAACTCAGTAGTTAGATCTTCACGTGTTTGTTCAAGTGTGGTGTCTAACTTCCGAAGATTTTGTTCCATTGTGTCTAACTTTTGAAGATTTTGTTCCACTGTGTCTAACTTTTTAAGATTTTGTTCCACTGTGTCTAACTTTTTAAGATTTTGTTCCACTGTGTCTAACTTTTTAAGATTTTGTTCCACTGTGTCTAACTTTTTAAGATTTTGTTCCATTGTGTCTAACTTTTGAAGATTTTGTCCCATCTGTCTCTGATTTTGTTCCATTTGTTGCATTAGTTGTAATAACAATGCATTAGTGTCTGGAATCTGTTCCTCTACTCTTTTCGGCAGTGCATTTGCGCCGGCAACATTCACATTTTGACAAGCTGAAAATGTGTGTTGACTTATTTGAGAAAACGGTGAGGACGCAAAACCTGAATCTACAGTATTTGCAATATTGTGTCCTATCATTTCGGATTCCTGAGGCGAGCTGTTGCCGACCGACCGATCGATAATGCTTCCCTGTTCACTACCTGTTTGACTGTCTACGCCATTGTTTGACGTCCGCTCCATTTCCCTATGCACAGTTACCAAATTACTACTTTGAACATTAGTTAACTCATTACACAGTGGCGCTAACACATTGCTTTCGTCTTCACTGTCGTTTCTCAGTTTACTTTGGAGCCGAGTGTTACGTTTTTCACACGCCATTATTGTGACAATATTTCACACGATAACACAGAAAAACACAATTTGAAGAGCAAAAATAGGAGAACACATTAACATAGCACTGAAAATAATATCTAGTTAATTGCAGCTGCGAAATACTTGGTGCAAATCTACATGCATACCACAACTGTTTTACAGTACAACAATGAAAGACTGCAACTACAAAGGAGATTCTCTCTACAATTACGCGCTAGCTATAAACAAAAGCTACACTAAATACACAAACTACAAGAAAAAAATCAGAAGATTCCAGTGAGGTATCCTGGCAGGGTCGCCATATGAAACGTCCCCTTTGAACAATTTTACATGTGAAACGTCCACTTAGAACAATTATACAAGCCTGTGCTTCACCTGACACACAATATTATTTAGCGCAACGCAATCTGACTTTCAATAACCCCTACAAAACAATGGCCCTGACTAACTTTAACCTATACCTTTTACAAATCACTTACCTCACAAAAATCTTCGCTACTCAAGCTACTGCAAAACAGCGAGCGCCACTATTGCCAGCTAAATAAAAGATTCAAACCACTGAAGGTACTAACTACTGATAGGGATAGTTAGCAAATGAAAGATATTAATAGAGAACAAACAATGTATTTACCTTAATATTCATAATTGACATTCAGTCTTACAGATTATCAAAACTCCGCCATCTCTCTCCCCACGTCCACCACTGCTGGCGGCTCACCTCCAACTGCCCAACGCTATCTGCTGTTCACATCCAGCTATAGCAGTTCATGACAACAATGGCAGGCAACAATGCAAACTAGCGACATACTGCACACAGCACAGCCAGTGATTTTCATACAGAGAGCGCTACGTAACGTTGCCAATAAGAAAACATAAACAGCAAACTTACATAAAGAAAACATAAACAGCCTACTTACAACCTCTGGCCATGAGCTTTTATTATGCGCAGTATGAATCGAATCTGAATTTCACAATTGACGGCCTCCCCTTGTTAGTGGAATGCATGCTACAATGCGTCTGGCTCGGAACTGTCGAAGTAATCGATTTACGACAGTTCGTTGTGTCAGTGTGGTGTCAACTGCTACTGACATTGCCGAGGCAGATACAGTGCGATACACCAGAGCCATACGCCTGACACGACGGTTTTTCCTATGGGTAGGGAGTGTCACGTAGCCGTTTGGAGCCCGGTCTTCTTGCGACCGTACATTCTCGTGACCATCGCTGCCGAGAATCATGTACAGTCGCTACATTCCTGCCAAGTCTTTCCGCAGTATCGCAGAAGGAACATCCAGCTTCTCGTAACCCTGTTGAACGACCTCTTTCAAACTTAGTGAGGTGTTGATAATTGCGTCTATGTCACCTTAAAGGCATTCTTGACTAATGTTAACTCATGACGTCTAATGTCAAAATAACTAACGCTCACAACCGCCACATCGTGTATTTAAAGCAAACCTGATTTACAGTTTTATAGTGGCACCGCACGCCATGCTTACGCAACTGTCGCGAGATTTAAGTAGACGTCATCTTGCAGATATAGAAACATGCCTACCAATTTTCGTTTACGTCGCGCAACTCCTTCTTGGTGCTGCGAGCATGTGAACAAGCGCCTATCACTTAGACTGAAATAATGGCCAAGAGTCTCCATAACGGATTCGATGTCATTACGAAAAACCCATAAAGTTGATACCACATTCTGTTCCTTGTTCCTAAAGGTATTTCTTCCAATAACAGACCAAATGTTTCTTGCAGCAATGTGGTGCACTTTCTACCATTAAGATTTTCTTCGATGAAATAGGCGCCTATAATTCTCTCCTCTAGAACCCCACTCCATACATTCACCGACCACGGTTTGTGGTGTGTAACTTTCCGCAGCCAGCATGGATTTTCAGTTGTCCAATAATACATGTTATGCAAATTAACATTTCCATTGTTCGTGAATGTAGCCTCGTTAGTAAATAAAATCAAATTAATAAATGTGTTATCCCTCTGAATCTGAAGTTGAGCCCTTCGGCAGAATTCAGAGTGCTATGCATACAACTCGTACCAGTAAATTCTTCGTGAAGACTGATATGGTAAGGATGATATTTATGGCGATGCAGAACACGAACAACACTACTCTAGCTCATTCCTTATTCCCTTGCGATTTGACGCGAACCAACACAAGGTGGTCCGTTTCCTCGTCAGTAGCTTTCCTTTGCCAGATACATTTCAGATGCGTTAAAGATCCAGTTGTTCTCAATTTATCATACACATATTTAAATGTACGACGTGTAAGGTGAGTACGTTGAGGATATCTTTCAGTGTATAAGTCTCTAGGCCTCACTGAATTTCGTTGGCATTCTCTGTAAATGAGAAGCATATCGACTTGTGTTCGAAGGAGTACAGCATTCACATTCGCTTGATTCGACGATACTAGTCTTACCGTTCCTGTTAGTGTTGTATTGCGAAACCGTCGAATGGTGGCTACATGTCATGACACGTTAGATGGATACGCCATATTCGGTGAATGTTTATTGTTTGCTCGTTAGTCAAACACCTTACTGTTAGAGGTCATAGGATTGGTCTCGATAGCTGCTATCAGAAAATAAGTACCAAACTATAGCATCCCATTTAAAAATACAAAGTTGACCTTCATATCTCTGACGTGACCCCACACAGCAACAAAAAACCAACGTCATATTATGGCCTCCGTTGTCCCACGCAACATTTGCCCACGAACTTTTCAGCTACTATTATACTTTCTGAGTGATTCTAGGTGGCAATAATTAGTGACTCACCCTGTATAATATGGCAATTTTCTAAAAACATGCACTGTATAAATATTTGTTCATCGAGAGGCTGAAACACAATATTAGTTTCGAGTGAAATCTGTCGTCCTCCTAAAGACAGAGGTGTCATTACGTCCAGGCCAAGAGCTCAACAAAAGCAAGAGACTAATTTCTGCATCTGTTAAGGAGACGTTCTCGACTGTAATATTGGAAATTTTTTCTCCCATTTTTCCAGATTTCGCTACGTCGATTAGGTTTTTGCAACAAAACTTTTTTTTAAAAATTTATGTCTTAATTTGCCACGAGGTTCGTGAAGACAGATAGAAATCTTCAGAAACACTAATCCACTGAGGCTTATCACTGGAACTGTATTCGAACGTATCATAGCATAGATTGCAAGTACAGGCTGTTCTTTTTTCACTCGAAATGGTAAAGTGCTATTTGTACGTAGTTCTTAAGCGAAACCTGACTGATTTACTTTATAAACAGCGCATTAAGGGATATCGAATAGCTTCGTATTCACGTTAGCTACGAGTTTCTTTGTAGTATTACCTAGTAATGATATCTCCACGTGTTTACTTGAGGTAAACTTCGTAAATTTTCGACTTCCTTTTCCATCTAATTTTCTGAATCTGTTTAATCAGCTCGAAGAAACTTGGGGGAGGCCCCCGTCTCGTAGATCTTCCTTGGCAATGGTGAACTGACTATCACGAGTATTTCTAAATCTTTCGAATAGTCTTTCTTAGATACTTCTGTGAGTTTCATTTTGGCGCAGATTTCGTACTTCGTGTATATCTTTCTTAAATTTATACGATTACGACGTTCAAATTTTACGAAACGGAACTGGCTTTGGACGCTGCTTTACGAGCTTTCGCCTTCTTTCCTTTAACCAAAAGATTTGGAACGATTTCCTTGTCACTGAAAGCTGTTACTGTATATGTTTTCTCTGGGCTGGGAAGGAACTGTATTTTTGTCCTTTAGTTTGATTGACACAAAAATTATCTTTCGAATCGCAATTCCTAGAATCGTGAGAGTTATTCCCTGTTTCTTCTAATGTTTGCATAATTGCTAACGAAATATCGACATCATTCGAAAGAATTTCCAAGAAATTAACTAATAAGTAGGTAACTTCGAGTGCATAACACGTTCTTCATATTTCATCTTTGCAAGGTTTAAAACGTTACTGGATGCCACATTACTGTCAAATTCTGAGAGATGCACAAAGACAGATGCTATTAACTAGCATATACGCAGAAAACATAAAGAAAATTAATTCAGTTTCATCTCCATTGTTAGTACTTCGCGACACCGCAAAGGGAACTGATAATTATTACGGATATTAAACGAGTTATGAATAATAGTGAAAAGTAACTGTGAACAATTGTGACAAAGAAACCATCAACGGAAACTGAAATTCGCTATAGAAATTACGATCGAACACAGCAAAACGCGATCATGAGGAAATAAATATGCTGTGATGCAGTAGTCAGAATTCAAGACTCCTTATACATATCTCTAGAGGATTATCGTTGGTGAACACCACATACTACTCTTACAGCAAGTTTTTGAGGCACGAAGACTTTTTTTTTCTTAAGGATAAGTTACCCCAGAACATTATTCCCTATGACATTATTGAATGAAAATTTGCAATGTATGTTAATGATTTGTCTCATTCTCCCCAAGATATGCAACGATTCGAACTGCATATGCAGCTGCATTACACTGAAGCCCCAAAGAAAATGACATAGGCATGCGTATTCAAATACAGAGTTATGTAAACTGGCAGAATACGGCGTTGGAACCGGCATCGCGTATATAAGACAAGTGTCTCGCGCAGTTGTCAGATCGGCTACTGCTGCTACAATAGAAGGTTCTGGAGATTTAAGTGAGCTTGAACGTGGTGTTATGGTAGGCGCACGAGCGATGGGACGCAGCATCTCTGAGGCTGCGATGAAGAGATGTTCCCGTTCTACCATTTCACGAGTGTACCGTGAACATCAGGAATCCGGGAAAACATCAAATCTCCGACATCTCTGTGGCCGGGAAAAGATCTTGCAACAAAGGGACGAACGACGACTGAAGGCCCAATCGTATACCGCTGATGACTGTACGACACATAGTTTTACGCCTCACCTGGGACTGTCAACACCGACATTGGACTGTTGATGACTGGAAACTTGTTGCCTGGTCGGACGAGTCTCGTTTCAAATTGTATCGAGCAGATGGACGTGTACGGGTATGAAAACCTCATGAATCCACTGACTCTGCATGTCAGCAGCGGACTGTTCAAGCTGGTGGAGGCTCTGCACTAGTGTGGGGCGTGTGCAGTTGGATTGATATAGGACCCCTGATACATCTAGATACGACTCTGACAAGTGACACGTATGTAAGCATCCTGTCTGATCACCTGCATCCATTCATGTCCATTGTGTATTTCGACGGACTTGAGGAATTCCAGCAGGGCAATGCGACACCCCACACTTCCAGAATTGCTACAGAGTGGCTCCAAGAACTCTCTTCTGAGCTTAAACACTTCCGCTGACCACCAAACTCCACAGTCATTGACATTATTGAGCATTTCTGGGATGCATTGTAGCGTGCTGTTCAGAAGAGATCTCTACCCCATCGTACTCTTAACGGATTTATGGACTGCTCTGCAGGATTCGTGGTGTCAGTTTCCTTCAGCACTACTTCAGATATTAGTCACGTCCATGCCACCTTGTGTTGCGGCACTTCTACGTGCTCGCGGAGGCCCTAGACGGTATTAGGCAGGTGTACAAGTTTTTTCGACTCTTCAGTGCAGTTTGTTTCAGGAGTTCCAAAATCTGCTTTTTCCAGTTTAAAGTCACATCAACATGGACGCCTACGAATCACTGATACGGGCTGTCTGCTAAAACTACGGTAGAAGCGTACAGTTCTCCAGCCGCCTGATAAACTACGAATTCGCCTGCTTTCACAATTTTGTAAAATATTTGCAGTGTGTCTTAGCAGATAAAATTTTCGCATTGTACACTCCTGGAAATGGAAAAAAGAACACATTGACACCGGTGTGTCAGACCCACCATACTTGCTCCGGACACTGCGAGAGGGCTGTACAAGCAATGATCACACGCACGGCACAGCGGACACACCAGGAACCGCGGTGTTGGCCGTCGAATGGCGCTAGCTGCGCAGCATTTGTGCACCGCCGCCGTCAGTGTCAGCCAGTTTGCCGTGACATACGGAGCTCCATCGCAGTCTTTAACACTGGTAGCATGCCGCGACAGCGTGGACGTGAACCGTATGTGCAGTTGACGGACTTTGAGCGAGGGCGTATAGTGGGCATGCGGGAGGCCGGGTGGACGTACCGCCGAATTGCTCAATACGTGGGGCGTGAGGTCTCCACAGTACATCGATGTTGTCGCCAGTGGTCGGCGGAAGGTGCACGTGCCCGTCGACCTGGGACCGGACAGCAGCGACGCACGGATGCACGCCAAGACCGTAGGATCCTACGCAGTGCCGTAGGGGACCGCACCGCCACTTCCCAGCAAATTAGGGACACTGTTGTTCCTGGGGTATCGGCGAGGACCATTCGCAACCGTCTCCATGAAGCTGGGCTACGGTCCCGCACACCGTTAGGCCGTCTTCCGCTCACGCCCCAACATCGTGCAGCCCGCCTCCAGTGGTGTCGCGACAGGCGTGAATGGAGGGACGAATGGAGACGTGTCGTCTTCAGCGATGAGAGTCGCTTCTGCCTTGGTGCCAATGATGGTCGTATGCGTGTTTGGCGCCGTGCAGGTGAGCGCCACAATCAGGACTGCATACGGCCGAGGCACACAGGGCCAACACCCGGCATCATGGTGTGGGGAGCGATCTCCTACACTGGCCGTACACCACTGGTGATCGTCGAGGGGACACTGAATAGTGCACGGTACATCCAAACCGTCATCGAACCCATCGTTCTACCATTCCTAGACCGGCAAGGGAACTTGCTGTTCCAACAGGACAATGCACGCCCGCATGTATCCCGTGCCACCCAACGTGCTCTAGAAGGTGTAAGTCAACTACCCTGGCCAGCAAGATCTCCGGATCTGTCCCCCATTGAGCATGTTTGGGACTAGATGAAGCGTCGTCTCACGCGGTCTGCACGTCCAGCACGAACGCTGGTCCAACTGAGGCGCCAGGTGGAAATGGCATGGCAAGCCGTTCCACAGGACTACATCCAGCATCTCTACGATCGTCTCCATGGGAGAATAGCAGCCTGCATTGCTGCGAAAGGTGGATATACACTGTACTAGTGCCGACATTGTGCATGCTCTGTTGCCTGTGTCTATGTGCCTGTGGTTCTGTCAGTGTGATCATGTGATGTATCTGACCCCAGGAATGTGTCAATAAAGTTTCCCCTTCCTGGGACAATGAATTCACGGTGTTCTTATTTCAATTTCCAGGAGTGTATTTCTGTCAGTGTATTACTCCAGCATGAAACAAATTTTGACATGTCACATTGCACCATTGTATTGTAAGAACATCATTCATATCTTTATTTGTGACAAAACTACTGTTGATCAGTGTGATCAGCAACAAATGCAGTGGTTTCGAATTAACGAGATAGGCCGAAGCTACGTTTTCGGTCAAAGCGAGGTACAAAAGTGTCACTACACATTATAGCTAGTCTACGTGATCTTCCATCCGCCATGCCAGAAATTATCCATCGGTGGTGAGGTGTGACTCAGTGGAATGGTGAGGCGACCCCAAAGCGCGAGGTCGCGACCTGGCAGCGGTCATGCGCAGAACGCTGGCGCATGTCGCGAGCCAAGTTTCTGGTCACCCTCCCGTACTTAGGACAGCCTCCAAGGGGATGGAGGTACTTTAAGCGGATCGATTCCATATTCCTAGATTTCCAGAAGGCTTTTGATACCGTTCCTCACAAGCGACTATTAATCAAATTGCCTGCATATGGAGTATCGTCTCAGTTGTGTTACTGGATTCGTGATTTGCTCTCAGAGATGTCACGGTTCGTAGTGATAGACGGTAAATCATCGAGAAGAACAGAAGTGATATCTGGCGTTCCGCAAGGTAGTGTCATAGGTCCTCTGCTGTTCCTGATTTACATAAATGATCTAGGAGATAATCTGAGCAGCCCCTTAGATTGTTTGCAGATGACGCTATAATTTACCGTCTAGTAAAATCATCAGACGATTGATTCAAATTACAAAATGATCTAGACAGAATTTCTGTATGGTGTGAAATGTGGCAATTGGCACTAAACAAAGAAAAGTGCCAAGTCATCCACATGGGTACTAAAAGAAATCCGATAAACTTTGGGTATACGATAAATCGCACAAATCTAAGGGCTGACAATTAGACTAAATACCTAGGAATTACAATTACGAGCAACTTAAATTGGAAAGAGCACACAGATAATATTGTGGGGAAGGTTAAAGTAAGACTGCGCTTTGTTGGCAGAACACTTAGAAGATGCGACAAACCCACTAAAGAGACAGCCTACACTACACTTGTCCGTCCTCTGCTGAATTATTGCTGCGCTGTGTTGGATCCTTACCAGGTGGGATTGTCGGAGGACATCGAAAAAGTGCAAAGAAGGGCAGCTCGTTTCGTGTTATGACGCAATAGGGCTGAGAGTGTCACTGATATGATACGTGAGTTGGGGTGTCAGTCACTGAAACAGAGGCGGTTTTCTTTACGGCGAGATGTATTTACGAAATTTTAATCACCATCTTTCTCTTCCGAATGCGAAAATATTTTTTTGACACCCACCTACGTAGGGAGAAATGATCGTCATAATAAAATAAGAGAAATCAGAGCTCGAACGGAAAGATTTAGGTATTCCTTTTTAATCATCATAGTAAGGGAAATCAGACATCGAACGGAAAGATTTAGGTGTTCCTTTTACCCATGCGCCATTCGAGAGTGGAATGGTAGAGAAGTAGTATGAAAATGGTTCGATGAACCCTCTGCCAAGCACTTAAGTGTGAATTGCAGAGAAACCATGCAGATGTAGGTGTAGATTCAGTGATGCACATCTGTGGGTACTTCGCCATATAAGTGTATCACGTGGTGAGGAAATAATAAATAGCGCGGGAACTTAAAAATTCGTAGGTGTCCACATTGATGAGACTTTAAACAGGGAAAAGCACATTTTTGAACTCCTAAAACAAATTTGTTCACCCACATTTGCACTTAGAATCACTGAAAATCTTGGGCAGCGACCGACAGATCATTAAGTTGACATATTTTGCATATCTGCTTTCAGTAATGTCATATTGGATAGTTTGCTTGGGTAACTCATGCTTAAGAAAGAAAGTCTTCATTGCTCAAAAACTTTGCTATAGGGGTAGTACGTTGTGCTTACCCACGATTATCTTGTAGACATCTATTTAAGGAATTCGATATTCTAACTACAGCATCACAGCATATTTTTTCCCCTCAGGCAACATGGGGTAAATAATCCGCGGCAGTTCGAAAGGATCACTGATGTACCTAATTACAATACCAGAGGAAAAAGACATCCATTACTTCACATTTAGGTTGTCTTTAGTACAGAAAGGAGCTCACAATGCTGCAGGCAAAATTTTTGACAGACAGCAAAGGTAACATTTGAAAACAAAACGTAAAAAGTTTCTCCGTGATAACTCCCTCTGTTCAGTAAAAGAATATCTATAATTTTAATGCGTAAAAGGTAGTGGGAAGAAATTACTAACGCACATTTATAGATTTCATAACAAAAAAGGATATAAATGTTGAGCATTCGGCCATATTTACAAATCAATTTGTAATATGAATGTCAAAACTCATTTCACATTATTACGATTTATCACGCAAATGATCCATGGAACACTAAGTTAAGTAAGTAATTAACCACCAGTGCAGGCTTATGTGACAAAGATCTCAATATCGAATAGTGTCAGGTAGATTCAGTCATAATAGTTTTAAGGATCCACATGTCTACACGTAATAGTAGCCAGAACAAGCGAAAGCAGTTGACGTCGCAAGTGCAACGGAGGTCACTTCAGGGAAAAACCATAAGTGTGGACAAAAGTGAAAGGTGCTTTACTTTCATTTCAAACAGTACTGCTCTAGGTTTAGCAGCACTGACTATGTTATTTAAATTTATGATAGCAGTCAACAGAAGTTCTGTGGTTTTAAAAGGGAAATGCGTATTTGAAAAAGTTGTTAGTGATTGTAAGGATGTTCGCTGTAATTTGTTCCAGACAGCGGTACAGTATATCATATTGAAAGGAGTTGTTTTTAATTACTCATATTTCATTTTCTAGTTTTATAAACTTTATTTTCAGAGAACGACTGTAGTACTTTGTGTATTCTGTGAAATCAAATTTGATTAATTTCGACTCCAGCGCCGCTCTGAACTTACGTGGTGCTAACTACGATTTTCTTTTCATTTCAGACAGCAGCTTAGCTTCTCGTCATTTTTTACCCAAGTAAAGAAAAAAAAACCTATTTTATTACGTATAACTTGAGATATAATCCACGTTGAGGCAGTGATGATACAGTATTCTTACGAAGTTATGGTAAAAGTGTTGTAACAGGGTGTTTTCTGTTAAAACAGACATAAGTATGCATTTCCGTAATATGATTACTTGTGGAAGTACTTGCTTCTGAGTATGTTACGCTGGAGATACAATCAGTTTTAAACTTGAATACTTTTGGGGAATCTGCAGAGAGCATATTCTCCCCTCTACGACCCACAAAAATTAATATTTATTGTAGGATGTTGTGAGCAGACCAGTATTTATAAACTGGAGGCCAAACATGAACAATCATTTGATTTTTTCATTTCTATGTTGCTTTGTTTTACAATGTGTTACCCATATGTAACACTGGGATTCAAGGTAACGCCATTAACTTGTGTAAGATAAACGCATAATTAAATTTCTGCGTTCTGCATCAGTTTATTATAAAAACACATACAACAATGTAACAATAAAGTTATTTACATACATTTATTTTGATACTGCAACTTTCTGAAGAACTTTCCGTTTTCGCTGAAGCACTAAGAAACTTTGCATTTTTGACAATGAATGAAAATATTCTGTTTCTTTCAGATTTTCCACCTTCTTCTTGTTAGTCCACTAAGGAAAGTGGCCAATTTTGTCCTTTTGGCACTCTAACGCTGGTATTATTGTAGTAGCACGTTTCTTGAAATTTTTTGAAATATCTGTAGTGGTCAGACGTACACTTTTGAATTTTCCTTCTCCAGCAGATATCAACACACTTGCAAGATCAGCATGAATTATCTTGAGAAAAACATGTTTTTCAGACAGACTTGCTGTATTCGCTATATCTCAGCCATCTATTAACAGCACCTACTGTTAGTGTGTGTGTCAGAAGATATAGAAGTATCATCTTCTTCGTTCTTCTGCACGTTTGTATAGGGAAGTCAACATACCATAAAGCTCTACACTTCCTGTATTACACATACATGTAACCAGTTGTAATGGGACCAGCATGTGCTCTTTTAGTCCTATGTCACCGTTTTTCTATGCCCTTCGGTTCTAAAATATCAGTAAAGATAAAAATGTAATGCATTTGTTATTATATCATTTCACAATGATGAACTTGGGTGTTGTGTCATCTTGAGAAGCTAAAGTACAACATCTTTTGCTGCTTCGTCTGCTTTTCCTCAGGAGGAACACATTACTAGAATCTCTCAGCTCTTATCGTGCCTGTGTAATGAATATTCCTCTGCAGTAGGCTCTGAGCAACATGATACGATGTGAAAAAATGTTCAGCCTAAACCCTAAAAGCGTCTGTCTTCCAGTTAGTTTCACAGTAAAGCTCTAACCAAGACCTTTCCAAGTACTTACTTCGTCGCCTTAGGAGCTGCCCCTTCGTAGATGTCTAAATAATACAAATATCCTGATAAATCGGCTGTAGCCCACATTTTAAAGCCCGATTTGGTGACTTGTTTCAAATCTATTTTACAAGATTATTGCTTCCTCTCAAAGGCATTATTATTTCTTTTGCACATTCATCGTACTCGAAAAACCAGTCCTGGACAACGCGAGCTCGGTCAACAGAAGTCCTGCCGTCTTGGAACACAGCAGCACCATTGGGGGACAAACATTTTACCACGGGATGCATCTGACCCTTAAAAACGGTCACGTAATTATTCACAGTAATGGAAGAGCAGCCACGGGGCCCGTGAATGTGGCTGTCTGAATTTTCACCGAAGCTACGCAATATTTCACTCTTGCGTAGCAAACTCTGTTAGAAATTGCAGCTGTCATCCTGTGCTTTTCGTCAGAATCCTGTTCAATTATCTTCTGTAACGATCGCTCAACACACACTTTAGTGCGCTTGTGCCTTAGCAGATGGTCTATCTACATCTACATGATTACTCTGCTGTTCACAATAAAGTGCCTGGCAGAGGGTTCAATGAACCACCTTCAAGCTGTCTCGCTACCGCTCAACTCTAGAACGGCGCGCGGGAAAAACGAGCATTTAAATTTTTCTGTGTGAGCCCTGATTTCTCTAATTTTATCGTGATGAGCATTTCTCCCTGTGTAGGTGGGTGCCAACAGAATGTTTTTGTGATCGGAGGAGAAAATTGGTGATTGAAATTTCATGGGAAGATCCCGTTGTAACGAAAAACGTCTTTGTTTTAATGGTTACCACTCCAATTCACGTATCATGTCTGTGGCATTATCTCCCGTATTTCGCGGTAATACAAACTAGCCGGCGTTCTTTGTACTTTTTCGATGTAATCCGTCAGTCCAAACTGATACGGATCCCACATCTGCACAGCAATACTCCAGAAAAGGGCGGACAAGCGTGGTGTAAGCAGTCTCTTTAGTAGACCTGTTGCACCTTCTAAGTGTTCTGACAATGAATCGCATTCTTTGGTTTGCTCTACCCACAACATTATCTATGTGATCGTTCCAATTGAGATTATTTGTAATTGTAATCCCTAAGTTGGTTGGTTGGTTGTTTCGGGAAGGAGACCAGATAGCGAGGTCATCGGTCTCATCGGATTAAGGAAGGACGGGGAAGGAAGTCGGCCGTGCCCTTTCACGGGAACCATCCCGGAATTTGCTGGAGCGATTTAGGGAAATCACGGAAAACCTAAATCAGGATGGCCGGACGTGGGATTGTACCGTCGTCCTCCCGAATGCGAGTCCAGTGTGCTAGCCACTGCGCCACCTCGTTCGGTATAATCCCTAAGTATTTAATTGAATTTACAGTCTTCAGATTTGTGTGACTTATTGCGCAATCGATATTGAGTGGATTTCTTTTAATGCTCATGTGAATAACTACACACTTTTCTTTATTCAGGGTCAATTGCCACTTTTCGCACCATACAGATATCTTATTTAACTCATTTTGCGATTCGTTCTGGTCATCTGATGACTTTAAAAGGCGATAAATTAAAGCACCATCTGCAAACAATCTAAGACGGCTACTAACATAGTCTCCTATGTCGTTAATATAGATCAGGAACAATAGAGGGCCTATAGCACTTCCTTGCGGAACGCCGGAAGTTAGTTCTGATCTACTCGATTACTTTCCATCTATTACTAGGAACTGTGACCTTTCTGACAAGAAATCAGGAATCCAGTAGCACGACTGAGGCGATATTCCATAGGCACGCAGTTAGGTTAGTAGACGCTTGTGAGGAACAGTGTCGAAAGCCTTCTGGAAATCAAAAATATAGCATCTATTTCACATCCCCTGTCGATAGCACCCATTACTTCCTGAGTATAAAGAGCTAGTTGTGTTTCGCAAGAACGATATTTTCTGAATCCGTGCTGACTATGTGTCAATAAATAGTTTTCTTCGAGGCAGTTCATAATGTTTGAATACAGCATATGTTCCAAAACCCTAATGCAAATCGACGTTAGTGATATGGGCCTGTAATTCAACGGATTACTCCTACTTACCTTTTTGGGTGTTGGTGTGACTTGAGCAACTTTCCGGTATTTAACTGCGGATCTTTCTGTGAGCGAGCGGTTGTATATAATTGCTAAATATGGAGCTATTGTATCAGCATATTCTGAGAAGAACATGACTGGTATACAATTTGGGCCAGAAGCCTTGCCTTTATTATGTGATTTAAGCTGGTTTCCGACGCCGAGGATATCTACTTCTTTGGTGAAGGAGTTTCGAGAAAACGTGTTTAATAACTCTGCTTTAGTGGCGCTGTCATCAATGACTTCACCGTTGTTATTGCGCAGTGAAGGTATTGATTGCGTCTTGCCGCTGGTGTTCTTTATAAATGACCAGAATCTCTTTGGATTTTCTGCCAGATTTCAAGACAGGGTTTCGTTATGGAAATTATTAAAAGCATCTCGCACTGAAGTACGCGTTATATTTCGAACTTCGATAAAACTTTGCCAGTCTTGGGGATTTTGCGTTCTTTTAAATTTAGCATGCTGTTTTTCGCTCCTTCTGCAACAGCGATCTGACTCGTTTTGTGTACCATGGGGAATCAGTACCATCACTTATTAATTTATGTGACATATATCTCTCAATTCCTGTCGATACTGCTTCTCTGAAGTCATTTCACAAATTTTCTACGCTTACATGACTAGATCGGAAGGAGTGAAGACTGTCTCTTAAAACGGCGTTAAGAGCATTTTTATCAGATTTTTTTAAATAGATATACTTTGCGTTTGTTTTTGATGGTTGTAGATGTTACGGTATTCAGCGTGGCAGCAACTGCCTTGTGGTCACTAATCCCTGTATTCGTCACGTTACTCACTATTTGTCCAGGATTATTTGTTGCTAAGAGGTCAAGTATGCCTTCGCAATCATTTACGCTTCGAGTGGGCTCATGAACGAATTGTTCAAAATGATTTTCTGAGAAAGCGTTCAGTACAATTTCGGATGACGTTATATGCCTGCCGAAGGCTTTAAACGAATAATTCTTCCAGCATACCGAGGATAGATAGAAGTCACCATCGACTATAACTGTATGAGTATGGTACCTATTTTAAATGAGACTCAAGTTTTCGTTAAACTATTCAGCAACTACATCTTCTGAGTGGGCGGGGGGGAGGGGGGGGGTTAGGGGGGCGGTAAAACGATCCAGTTAATAGTTTAGTCCGATGGTCAAGTATAACCTCCACCCATACTATTTCGCAGGAACTATCTACTTAAATTTCACTTCAAGGCAAACTACTTCTGACAGCAATGAATACTCCCCCATCAACTGTATTTAATCTATCCTTTCTGAACACCGTTAGATCATTTGAAAAAATTTCGTCTGAAGTTATTTTCGACTTTAGCCAGCATTCTGTACCTATGGATATTTGAGCTTCATCTCAATCTATTAGGTCTTGGAGCTCTGATTCTTTCCCGACACAGCTACGACAATTACAACTACTATACTGATCGTTTCTACAACTAATTTACCGTGTCTTACCTGTCCCTTTTTAGATGGACATCCTTTCTGTGGTTCCCTGAGACCCTCTAACCTAGAAAACCGCCCAGTCCCTTCCATACAGCCCCCACTACCCATCTAGCCGCTTCCTGTGTGAAATGGGCTCCTGACCAATTAAACAAAACCCGGAAACCCACCACCCGATGGTGCAATTCAAGGAATCTGCAGCCTACACAGTCAGAGAACTGCCTGAGCCTCTGATTCAGACCCTACACTCGGCTCTGCACCAAAGTACCACACTCCGTTCTATCGGCGATGCTGCGGATGGTGAGCTCCGCCTTAATCCCGGAAGCAAGACTGGCAGTCTTTAGCATTGTCGCTAGCCGCTTGACACCAGAGAGAATCTTCTCCGATCCAAAGTGACACACGCCATTGGTACCGATATGAGCCACCAACTGCAGTTGGCTGCACTGTGTACTCTTCATGGCATCCGGAAGCACCCTTTCCACATCTGGAATGACTACCCCCAGTATGCATGCGGACTGCAGACTGGCTTCCTTCCCCTCCTTGGCAGCCATGTTCCTAAGGGGACCCAGTACACCCCTAACGTTGGAACTCACAACTACCAGCAAACCCACCCTCTGTGAATGCCCAGACCTTGCGGGCCGTGAAGATTCCTCTGGAGCAGGGTGGACGACTGTAACTGGCTCAGAGACATCGTCAGCCACAGATAACACCCGAAACCGGTTCGTCAAACGAATCGGGGAGGCATTACGATCCACCCTCGGAAAGGTTTTCGATGCCTGCCAGACTTTGGAATGATCTCCCACTTGACCACGGGTGAGCGGTCAGCCTCAGTGCATGCAGTACCTGGGTCAGCCACTGTGGTGGACCGATCGGGGGACATGTGGATCGTGTTCGACGTCTCTTGCATACCTGCGTCCGACACCCTACAGTGATGCCCCTTGGCAGCAGCCTCAAGATGTGAGATGGAAATCAAAGTAGCCTGGAGCTGTGAGCGAAGGGTCTACAATTGATCTCGTATCTGTACAAAGGAATCACAGTTCCTATCCATTACTGGAGTCGCTCCTGTTTGATACTCGTAAAAGTGTGTCAGGAATGGTGTACTCGGCTTATTAGCAGCAGGAATTCGAAGTGCTCTCTCACTAACGGTCTAAACGACACTGAGCTACACTAACCAAAACAAACAAAAGCCTGTACGATGCGGGAGTCGATAGCAATGGCGGTACTGAACGCTACAATGTTATTAAAATAAAAGTTTGTGCTTAGTAAGCACTCGAACACACAATAAATTACAAAAATAAACTAGTAACTACATGTTGTTATTGTTGTGGTCTTCAGTCCTGAGACTGGTTTGATGCAGCTCTCCATGCTACTCTATCCTGTGCAAGCTTCTTCATCTCCCAGTACCTACTGCAACCTACATCCTTCTGAATCTGCTTAGTGTATTCATCTCTTGGTCTCCCCCTACGATTTTTACCCTTCACGCTGCCCTCCAATACTAAATTGGTGATCCCTTGATGCCTCAGAACATGTCCTACCAACCGCTCCCTTCTTCTGGTCAAGTTGTGCCACAAACTTCTCTTCTCCCCAATCCTATTGAATACTTCCTCATTAGTTATGTGATCTACCCATCTAATCTTCAGCATTCTTCTGTAGCACCACATTTCGAAAGCTTCTATTCTCTTCTTGTCCAAACTATTTACCGTCCATGTTTCACTTCCATACATGGCTACACTCCATACAAATACTTTCAGAAATGACTTCCTGACACTTGAATCTATACTCGATGTTAACAAATTTCTCTTCTTCAGAAACGCTTTCCTTGCCATTGCCAGTCCACATTTTATATCCTCTCTACTTCGACCATCATCAGTTATTTTGCTCCCCAAATAGCAAAACTCCTTAACTACTTTAAGTGTCCCATTTCCTAATCTAATACCCTCAACATCACCCAACTTAATTCGACTACATTCCATTATCCTCGTTTTGCTTTTGTTGATGTTCATCTTATATTCTCCCTTCAAGAGACCATCCATTCCGTTCAACTGCTCTTCCAAGTCCTTTGCTGTCTCTGACAGAATTACAATGTCATCAGCGAACCTCAAAGTTTTTATTTCTTCTCCATGGATTTTAATACCTACTCCGAATTTTTCTTTTGTTTCCTTTACTGCTTGCTCAATATACAGATTGAATAACATCGGGGAGAGGCTACAGCCCTGTCTTACTCCCTTCCCAACCACTGCTTCCCTTTCATGTCCCTCGACTCTTATAACTGCCATCTGCTTTCTGTACAAATTGTAAATAGCCTTTCGCTCCCTGTATTTTACCCCTGCCACCTTCAGAATTTGAAACTACATAGGTATCTGTAAATAAGTCTCTCCTGTTGGGAACTCGTATATATATAGGTGTATTAGCAGCAGGAACATGAAATGCCCTGTTTCTCATGGTCTATCTGACATGATCGTCTTCTACTTTCCGTTTATGCATAACAAATCTTCGACATTTGAAGCAGATCTGATATTCAAGTCAGCTGTTAAGGGTTCGAACAGACATCGAGTCATAACACTTCATATCCTTCCGTAGCATCAAACCACAAAATTACGTAAGAATAACTTAATAAATTGTTTACAAATATACTTGCGGTTGAGACAATCTGTTTGAAAGTCACTTGAATTTATTTTTTGTTAGCTCATAGATGGATACCAGAGTTACTGAAATACAATACAAACACCAACAACTTGCCCAAGTTCAAATTCGCTTATCTCCTACATGATACATCTACGATTACATGGGACACTGTTTTGACCACAACTGAGGCTGGTAACATTTTGAGGTTACTACAGAGGTGCCATTCGTGGTCAAATACAACAGCGCAACCTCCAGGCATTGCTAGCATGTGCATTAATGATTGGTGTTCCTCTCTCTGATTCCATATTTTTGTTCAACTACTGTATGTGTTACTGTTGACTCACAGACGGTCAGTCACTATTCGCCCCGGTCCTTGGGAGCGACTCATCTGCTCCAATCGGGTGAGAGCATGGATCTCTTGTTGCAAGGCAACCAGAGCGCTAGGCACACTTAGATTGTTTGAAACACAAAGGCGCTCTGTTCAGTACGCCGTAGCAGAAGCAGTAACACCCTTGTTTTGTGTAACTGATGTGGTCGCATTCGACCAGCAACTATCAACGCAGTTGTGAGACTGCAGCAAGCAGAGAACACTCGGCTTACTTTCATATCATTGGTCTCTGCAATAGTTTTGAAGTTAGATAAAATAGTGTCCCTTTCGCTTGCCGTTTCCATATGGACTTGGCGTACATGCTGCTGCGTCTTCGTTCATCTTCTCAATTCTTTCTGAACAGGAGGTGATTGGTATCCATCTCTGAGTTGACTATACGTAAATTCAAGTGACATACAAACAGCTTGTCTCACTCGCAAGTACACTCCTGGAAATGGAAAAAAGAACACATTGACACCGGTGTGTCAGACCCACCATACTTGCTCCGGACACTGCGAGAGGACTGTACAAGCAATGATCACACGCACGGCACAGCGGACACACCAGGAACCGCGGTGTTGGCCGTCGAATGGCGCTAGCTGCGCAGCATTTGTGCACCGCCGCCGTCAGTGTCAGCCAGTTTGCCGTGGCATACGGAGCTCCATCGCAGTCTTTAACACTGGTAGCATGCCGCGACAGCGTGGACGTGAACCATATGTGTAGTTGACGGACTTTGAGCGAGGGCGTATAGTGGGCATGCGGGAGGCCGGGTGGACGTACCGCCGAATTGCTCAACACGTGGGGCGTGAGGTCTGCACAGTACATCGATGTTGTCGCCAATGGTCGGCGGAGGTTCGAGTCCTCCCTCCGGCATGTGTGTGTGTGTGTGTGTGTTTGTCCTTAGGATAATTCAGGTTAAGTAGGGCGTAAGCTTAGGGACTGATGACCTTAGCAGTTAAGTCCAATAAGATTTCACACACATTTGAACCTTTTTTTTTTGGTACACCTTGAGGTCGTTTAGTAGAATGTTTGGAGCTAGTGTTCAAGCCCTATGCTCAGTAGTGTTACGATCAGTGCTTTTTTTTTCTAAAAAAAGTTTGAGGGTTCTCCGACATTGGATATAATCCAGCGAAAATTACTTATAACTGTAGTATGGGATACCACCCGTCTGCTTTTAGCCATGACGTCATCAACATGTCGAACTACAAAAAAAAAAAAAAAACCAGTGTATCGGACTCTGCAGTTGACTTTACAGCTTAAATGAAGCAGGCGATACCGAGAAACACTCAAACATACAAGAGAATGTGGTATCGAACACATCAATTTACATCACCTCAAATGAAGCATGCGATTCCCATCAACACATGAACAATAACAGAAAATGGTATCATCCACTTCAGTTGACTTATAATACACCTCAAATGAAACAGCAAACGAAACGGCAAACGCAAACGAATAAAGAACAACAAAACAAAGATGGCAATGAATCGCGAAGGTTCATGGAAGCGGGACCGTAGTAACATCTATTGGTAGCTTTGCTTTGAGCGTACGCATATCCGTTTAGCACTGCCATCGCCCACTATTAGCGGGCGAGGGCACTACATGCTTGTCGACCTGGTTACCAGCGATTCAGTTGTCGAGAATGGTTGCAGCAGTTTCGAAATGCTGAAAACAGTCAATGACATCGCTTGTCCCATCAAAAACTTCACTGATATCGTTCATATTGCAATTACCAACACGAAAAAATGAAATAAAAAATTTACGTCTGTAAAATAAATCTTTGGTACACTTCCAATTTCTCAACATCGTAAAAAATTACTTTCTCGACGAAAAAGTTTAGGGGTACTCATCCCCCAGCGTTCCCCCAGAAAAACAACACTGGTTGCGTTACGTCCGAGTACTTCCACCCCGCCCCCCCCCCCCCTTCCTTTTACGTTGACATTTGCGTAACCTTTGCCATCTAAGAACTCAGTTTTCGAGGTCAGATAGCGTTAGTACTCAGTCAGATTTAGAGTTTTGGGCTATATTTTAGGGCATCAACCAGTTCATCATCCTATAAGATCACTCAGGTAAAGTTTCGAAAAGAGTGACAGGTTTACAATATTTTAGTGGAAAGTGTAAGTTAGGTTAGAAACTGTAACAGTAGGATACATAGGTCAGACATGCTACTAATTACAAAGAAGGTTTCTATGGAACAAACTGCAGCCATTTTTGCAATATTTGTGCACACATATTGCACCTCAGGTTGTCTGCACCGTTTCAACATTGTTAATTTGTTCACTGTAATGTTTATAATTGCATTACTTTGACTTGTGAGGCATTCTATTGACATTTGAGATTTCTGAAGTGGGCAATATACTATGCTTGTCTGTTATGTTTGTAGAACGTCTGGACAACTGTTGTCACCCAAATGGAGTCTTCATGGGTAGGTAAATAATGTTCCTTTTTTTCGGTATAATATATGCCTACCTATTACCGTGTTTCTGAGTTTGTACAAAGTCTTACGTCACTGTCGCAGTTTTGCTGAATAGCAGAACAAAGGTCAATCGGACGGGTCTACTTTCTCGATACTTAATAAATGTAATATATAATTAATATCATTAATGTAAAAGCCCACAGTTACAGGTGTCTTCCAACAATTGGTGTTAACTGGTTCAGTAGCACTATAGTAAAACGGGATTATTTTGCACCAAACTACAAAAGTTTATCGCTGCTTAGCCTGTGGAAGAACCGTAATTGTAACTTTTAGATCAAAGTATTTCGTAGTCACTCCGTATGTATCAGCCAGCTCTATATTCCAGGGGTTTCGGGGATAAAACGCAATTGTTAAGGACTATATTCATGTTTTTAGTGGGACATGTACTCGAGTCTGTCGCTTTTCGAGGCGCTGCGTATTTTTATCTACGTCAGGCGAATAAGTCCGAAGTTAAAAAAAAAACGTAGTTCTTGGGAATGCAGAGGTAACTGTCAAATGCACCGCATGTCGAAATAATTAACAAAGATTTAATGGTTAGTGTCAGTTTGAAAATATGTGACGCTTTACACAATGTGTGAATACGTTACAGCTTCGCTATTTATATTGTACACTCAGGGGGATTTAACGTATTGCGATTCATAGTCTCAGCGAAGGAAATTCGTTCGTCGACTTAACAGAGATGTCAAAACGGAGCATTTGCTTACGCTGGCAATTGTTGTCTTGCCGACGCGGTTTCCACGGAAATCACGCAGTCGGCAGCATTCCTGGCGTCTGCTTCATTCCTCTCGCTGCAGCTACGAGGGTGGGCAGCTACGCGCTGTGAGTACTTAATGCTTATTCGCTCATTGCTAAGAAGAGCTGGCAGTGATTTCCACGCTGGCTTCAGAACGCTGCTTTAATATCGTCGGTCATGACGGTGAAAAACAGTGTTCCCCGAATAGGAGAACAACGGGACGAAAACAAATCATGAGTGCGGCCATTACTCATGGTTTACATTTTTACGACCACTGTGATATGTGTTACGTGCACAAATAGCGAGTTGCTTGATTAATAGGTACGTATTTTCCAGATTTGATCTTCATTTCAAAATACAGATGTTTTGGGTCAAGTGCACGGTACGATTTCACTCGTCCGCCTTGACCCATGACATCCTGTATGACGCCATTAGTTTACGTTGAGCAGAATATAAGTAACCAATTCTTAAATTTTTTCTATGCTTGTCTTTGTGTGTGGTTTGATATACGATGTTTGTACACTATGCCGTTTTTCCAAGTATCTGATGTAAGTGGGTGTGATTTTGGTGAAACCTTAGATCATAGCTAAAAATCTTAAATCGGCGAATTTTGCAACTTGGGAGGGTGAGTTTGGCTAGAACCGCATGTTAATTTTCGCATCGTCGTGGGTGAAGTGAGTAGTAAGGCTATTGATAACTTCTTTTCCCCAATAATTTGCTATTTTTTTCAAATGTGACGTCATAGAGGCGTTGCGTATCTGAAATCATTGTTGTTTTCGGTGTCGTGTTGTTGTTTGCACTGCGTCGCTCATATGATGGTAGCGTGTTTGTGTAATGTGGTTTGTAATAATGATTTAGTTGAATCAGATTGGTATTTATTGGTTAGTTTTTTTATCTACGGTTACTTGAAACACGTATGTAACATAGCAGCGATGGTGAGGCACGTTAAAATCTTTGACCAGAGAGCCTATAATCGTGGCTAGTCTGCGCTTGACCGCGCGAGTGTTGCGAGTAGTACAATAGTAGCAGTGCAGTTGAGCAGTACTCTGTCAGTAGTCGTTGAGAGCAGTTCGGTTGTGTGATGTAGTCTGTCGGCAACACTGGTCAAGATGCTGAATGAGGTATATTGTTAATTAAGGTAATCATCAGATAATTTAAAGTTCATTTATTGTAATTAATTTCCAACAAGTGCCCCAATAATAATTATGATTTCAAAAGCAATTTTTATTGAGCTAAATTTCGTTCCACTTCCCTTAAACAAATTTCAGTTAAATTAAAAAAAAAGGAATATTATTATTTGCAATGCAGTTCCTCCAAGCTGTGTGCAAGAATAAGAGCAGAAATTTGACTAGCAGATACAATGAGGTAAGAATTTAATTCTGATTTGCACAGGGCCAAAGACCGATATTTCGGTTTGAATTGAAATTTCATTATCACTGAGATTTTCTTATCACTGAATCGACTTTCATTTTTTTTGTGACGAGCTTACACCAGAGTCAGATTGCGAATTTCACGTTTTTGTTGCCTTTGTCAGTACATTTCATTGCAGCGAGGTTATTCTTGGGTCCCATTTATTATTATAATTTTTTATTTAATTATTTCTGTGGGGACGATATTGCTTCTTGGCTCCATTTCTATATAATATTGTCATACGAAATTTTTGTGGGGAGGTTACACTTGGCGACACCCAGTCCAGGATCGTATTTCGTTGAGAATCTTTTGAACAACAGTCAGATATCTGCTCTTATTTGCTTAAGTATAATTAGGATTTGGCGCAACGCTTTTACTAATCTTGTGACTTTCTTTCTACAGGTCAACGGCAATTCGTTGCTCTGTTGTATTTGTTTGTTGCCCTTTTGCATTTATGCTTATTGTTTTGTGAATAATTGCGACTATTGTAAAAATGCCGCGAAAGACTGTGAATAGTGTATCGCGAGGTATTACGAACGAAATTACCGGCTCAAACGACTTTACCGATAGGACATGTGTCACGCAGTGTAATGATGACAATCCTGCGTTCACTTACAATCAATGTGTTCCAACCATTAATAATGATGTAGACCTTAATGATGAACAAACGAACTCGATTGTGTCTTGTGTTGATTTGACGACAATTGACGATGGGCGCACTATTGTAATGAACGCTGCCCAGCGGAACACACCCGGTTTGGAAAATTCAAGTAACGTTCAGACAAATATTTCTAATGAAAATGAACAGGATACACAAGGTACGACGGATTTATTTCATTCCGAAATAGTGAGTGACAGTGTAGGTCCGAATGATAATCCTTTTTGTAAATTGCAGAATGACCAAATGGTCACACAAAGCGCGACAATTCCAGATCCACCATTAAACAGCACAGAGAATAGAAATGCTGACTTTGAGTCGAATCCAATTATGGCATTGTTGCGACAAATGAGTAAACAACTTAATGAAAATAGGGAAGATGCCAAACAACAGAATGAAAAATTAGACAAACAAAGTGAAGATTTTAAACAACTTAGGGAACAGAACGAACAGCTAAATAAGAAATTAGACGACAATTCCAGACAGCTTAGTGAACAAATTAGAGCTGTTGCGGCGCAGCGTCATGACACTAAGGAACAGTTGCGCGTGGAAATTGAGGCTTGTTCACGTAAAAATAGCGAAGAAATTAAGTCTGTTGCGCAAGAATTAAGGGAAATGCAAACAGCCGCAACAGAAACACTCAGAGACGAAATTAGCGGAGTCGCTAAACAATGCTCTGAAAAAGCTACACAATTACGCGACGAGTTTAAAGCAATGACAGCAGAACTTTCGCGCACAATGGATGAAAAGATCGACGCGAAATTCGAACAGCAGAACACTCAGATTAACGAGCGCTTTAATCAGCACATACAGAACAGTGATACGCGTTTCCGTAAATTTATTCAGGATCAAAATAAAGTCAAACGTCAAGTCATGGAAACAATCACGGCTCAGAGACAAGAAGACAAACGTAAAATAGTCGCAAAAGCGAAGACATACGTAGACAACAATATTGCCTCAGTGTCCGACGAAATTAATTCCATCAAACAGTCGAACACAGAATTACGTGACGAAATTTCCAATCTTAAATCAAAAACAGATACACACACAGTAGATATTCAAACAGTGACAGATAGATTCGAACAATTAGAACTAACGCAGGATTGCGATGTCATCAAAGCTGATGTTAGAAAACTGAGCGAAACTACGCGTAAGTTGCAGAAACAGATTAATGCGTCCGATTCTAAAACCGATGATCAGGCAAAAATACTGACTGAAAAATATGATGAATTAGCCAGTCGTATTGATGCTATTGAAAGTAGTAATGATAATAAATCAGACGATTCTAAAACCGATGATCAGGCAAAAATACTGACTGAAAAATATGATGAATTAGCCAGTCGTATTGATGCTATTGAAAGTAGTAATGATAATAAATCAGACGATACTGCACCGATTTCATTTAACCAAACACCTGAATTTCAAAATTTACAGCAGACAATTAATGAGATCGATTCGTCTAATAACACGTTGCGTAGGAAATTGTCGAGTTTACAGCAAGAAGTAACAGAGATGAAAAACATTTCAGTTAATAATAACATACAACAGACACCACTTTACGAACAATTGTCAGACTCACGCAGCGCGTATAATTTGGGTAATCTGCAGAGAGTACGGGACTTAGATTCCGAACAACCACAGTTTAATAGATACTCTTACGATCATGAACCTGTTCCATCACACAGAGATGATAATTTCGATTACAAACATTTTCTGTCAGTGAGAAAGTTTAAAGTATTTAAAAACGATAGAACGCAGATTCACCCACTGGATTGGATTCAACAATTTAGCTTTGCTCTTCCACCGACTTGGCCTGTTACGCATAAACTTGAATTTATTTGCAGCTTTTTGGAAGGCGAACCGGCAACTCGTATGAGACCGATCGCGAGACAGTGTTACTCGGTAGAGGAATTTCAGAATGCTTTTCTATCAGCGTACTGGTCGAAGACGACACAGCGCGGAATTAAAGATCAGTTAATTAGTTTGCCAAATTATGAGAACTCCATTTTTCCCAGTGTCACGCAATTTTTTGAGCATATGGTACAACAAAACCAGTACCTAAGTGAACCGTACAGTGAATCTGCACTTATACAATTATGCATTTCCAAATTACCACGGTCATTACGAGTGTCACTTCTAACGGGGCATCAAAAGGAAAACATTTCAGCATTTAGAGATCTTTTACAGCTCTTGGAAGTACAACAATCTGATTATTCTTTTGTAAACAAAAGTTTTTCTTATAATAACCAAGGTCAACAAAAGTACAGCAATTATGATCAGACACGTAATTTCAATAGAAAAGATAACAGACGCTTTAGAAACGACAACTACCAGAACTTTGGTAACAGCCAAAATTCTAATTATCAATATCGTCAAAATTTTCAGCAACAGGAACCACACTTTAGTAACAATAGAGGTATTTCACAACAACATCAAAACCAGCCGGTTAGCATACGTAACCAACAATGTAATGCACAAGGTCAACCAGGCTTTAATGTTCCGCCGCGAGCACGTATAGTCCCTGATACAACAAATAGTAACGCACGACAGCAAGGAAATAACTATGTACAGAGAAGACAGTATTACAATTCCTATCGCAATGCACCGTATAGGAATGACTATTACGACAAGCGTAAAAATAATGAGAACAATTTTCAGCGTACATCTAACAACAGTCGGACATACCAACAGCAAAATTTTACACAAGAACCTATTCTCATGAACGAACCCGACAGTAGGTATCATCCAGAGCGTAACACGTCTGGAAGAAATAATAGAACGGTTCAAATAGTAGAAATGCCACAGAATCCTCCTAATAATAATAACACGTCAGATAGAATCTGACTAGATACTGTACAGGACGCATCTTCCAATAACACAAGCACTACGTTTGACACGCAAAATGTTGTTCACGAAAATGTAATTACTTTTGACGATATCAGAGACACTCTCTTGCAGGAAAGACCATTTGTTCAGAAAACTATTTCACATCCTGTTATCGAAATTAAAATTGGTTCATCAAAATTCTCAGCAGTAATTGATTCCGGATCACCTATATCAGTAATAAATGAGGAGACTTTTAACGAGTGCAACAAAGAGAATACCTATCCGACATTACCTTTAGGCAAAACAAAAGTGAAAGGAGCAGTATCGAGTAAAGGAGTAGACGTTAAATTGCAGACACATTTATCATTTTGTATTGGAGGTCATACTTTCCACTCTAATTTTTGGATTGTTCCTTTACTGACAACAGACGTAATTTTAGGTAATAATTTTCTGGTACAACACGACGCTATTATTGATTTTCAAAATTCCTTTTTAATGTTAAAGGATGAGGATGCACAATTGGCTTTAGAATTTCAGTACTCACTATCTGCGGAAGAACAAACAATTAATCGCACAGAGGTCATTTCCGTATCACGTGGCATAGACTGTAATCCCACATTGTTCACGGATACGTACGTACACAACGGTAATACTCCAGACGAAGCTGACTACGACGTGATGCAAATGATTTCCGATAAAGTTAGACAAAGCAGTGCAACTACAGACGACGAACGTACGCAATTACACAAAATTCTTTTACAGCAAGCTCCAGTTTTTGACAACATTCCTGGTACTATGTCCGGTTTTATGTATGAATTTCAAGTGAAACAGCACGACACATTTAAAGCAAAGCATTATCCCATTCCATATATTCACAGAGAACAAGTTAAAAAAGAATTGCAGGATATGCTCGACCAAGGAATTATAGAACCAGCAGTTAGTCCGTACATAAACCCGTTGCATATTGTTAAGAAAAAAGATGGCTCACTTCGCCTCGTACTTGATTCGCGTCACATTAATGAAATAATTGTTAATGAAACAGATCGACCACAGACACTAGAGGAACTACTACAGAAATTTCACGGTACTGCAATTTATTCTACATTAGATCTGAAATCGGGATTTTGGCAAATTCAACTTCATCCGAATTGCAGAAAGTATACAGCTTTTCTTTGTTTTGGCGACTGTTATCAATTTTGTAAATTACCATTCGGCTTAACTATTTCTTCTGCGGCTTTTATTCGCGGTTTGAACACAATACTTCCGACAGAACTTAAAGACAGAATTACGACGTACGTAGATGACATTCTTATCGCAGAAGCTAATTGGTCTGAACACAATCTGATTTTAGAACGACTGTTGCAAACTTTTCATGCGCAAGGACTCACAGTTAACCTAAGTAAATCGCACTTTGGCAAAACTTCTATAAAATTTCTTGGACACGTAATTTCAGCAGAAGGCATTGCGCCTGATCCGGAAAAACTTCAAGCTTTACGTGACATTACTGTTCCTACGACGAAGAAACAATTACGCAGCTTTTTGGGTTTAATTAACTTTTTTCGTAAATTTATTCATCACTCCGCTTTAGACACACCTAGATTATGTCAACTGACAGGTAAAAACACTATTTGGTCTTGGGATAAGCAAGCACATTCTGAATTTGTGAACCTGAGAGAAACCTTGTTGAATGCTCCACTTTTATCGCACCCAGATCTTACCAGAAATTTTTCCATAGCCACCGACAGTTCCAACACAGCTTTAGGCGTACATATTTTTCAGGAAATTGAAGAAGATGGTTCTACAGTAATTAAAAACATCGCATTTGCAAGCCGCATTCTATCACCTGCTGAACGAAATTATTCCGTTACTGAACTTGAAACATTATGTGTTGTTTGGGCTTTTACGAGATTTCGGCACTTTCTTTATGGAAGACACACTACAGTTTACACAGACCACAGAGCGATACAATTTTTACTTTCGGCCAAATTCACTCACGACAGGTTAAGCAGATGGAAACTTTACTTGCAGGAATTTAATTTCACAATTGTTCACATTCCCGGCACACAAAATGTTGTAGCAGACGCATTATCCCGTTCTCTTTGCAACAATCAGCAAGACATCGCAACCAACTTCTGTAAAGCAAATTTCAGCGTAATGTACATCCAACAAGTTGCATTTGAAAATTTTATTTCGTCGTCATTACAGGACATAGCAAAAGAGCAAAGTAAAGACAACGTGTGGAAAGAAATTAAACGCCTTTGGCAAGATAAGAATAATGTTACGATTAGAAACCATTACACTGTACGCAATGACATTTTGTTTCGCCGCTCTCACCCTGACACCAACAATTGGTTATTATGTATTCCTGACGAACTGGTTAACAAATTAATCTGGTACACTCATTTAAGTTACGCACATTACGGAGCACGAAAATGTTTTCTTATACTGAGACAGAACTGTTATTTTAACAACATGGAGAAACGTATACGACGAGTTTTAGCGTCTTGTAAAATTTGCCAGAAAGCTAAATCAGACACCACTTCACATATTCCTCCTTTATATCCCATTGTACCTTTTAAATTAAGACACATGGCCGCAGTAGATATTTTTGGTCCGATTCCGAGAACTAACAGAGGTTTTTGCTACATCTTTGTCGCTGTTGAGCTCACTTCGAAATTTGTTACTTTCACTCCGTTACGCAAAGCTACTGCTAAAACTGTTTCGAAAGCATTTGTAAAACATTTTCTATTTCATGTAGGGCATGTGATGAAAGTAATTTCTGACAATGGATCTCAATTTCGTAGTAGCGTATGGACACGCATGTTACGAGCCAGAAACATTTCTCCGATCTATATATCCAAGTGCCACGCTTCTTCGAACCCCTGTGAACGGTTAATGAAAGAAATTGGTAAACTGTGTAGAATATACTGCCACAAAAGACATATTGATTGGGATACACACATACTCTCATTCCAAGATGTAATTAATTCCATTCCAAATGAATCCACTATGCTATCTCCGTCTGTTATACTGAAAAACGTTGAACCACCAAACAAAATTAAAGAATTTGTAAATTTTCCTACATCTCGTCGCTTACGACACCACGAAATAATTGACATTGCGCTGAACAACATCAAACGTGCCGCAGAGCGCCGGAGAAGACAGCAAAAACAGGTTTGTACACGCCGCGACTTTCACGTTGGACAGAAAATATTAGTACGTACACACTATTTATCCAGCAAATTAAAAGGTAAGTGCAGTAAATTTGAACTTCTATACGCAGGTCCATATCGGATTCGCAGCATCCCTCACCCCAATGTTGTACACGTCGAAACCTTGAGAACCAGAAAATCGAAAGGCAATCACCATGTCTCAAACATTAAACCGTTTATTGAATGAAATCACTTTATGATGTAACATGCTATGATGCCATTTACTAATGCAATTATTTCACCTGACTAATTACTGATGATTATCGTATTTTTTCTTGGCAAGTGCCCGGCAAGGTAAGGTTAGCAGGTCGCTTTACTTGTCGTTACTCACCAGACCGTGCACATTTTCCATTTTTTGTGTGTACGATTGTATTCCAGTTTTGTCTATATGCACTGTGAAATAGTTAAGGTATAACACACCCGTTGACTTTGACATTTTTTGCCCTATGATGTCTCAACATCGTGACTATTTTACGTTTTTCTTTTTTTGCTGCTGCATTGTGATATTCCGTGTACATTTTTGCCTTTGAACACTGTCTGTGCTTTCGACATATTACGTTTTCTGTCATGTTATGCTGTATGCTTAATTATATTACCGTTAATCAGTAATTACTTAGTGGGTATATGATTTAAATGCAAGACGTTATTCTCTATTCATCAATTTCAGAAAGAAATGATGCGTGTAAGAAATAAATTCAACAGAAATGGGAATTTCACCTACGGAATAAACGATAGAAGATGCAATAACTTTATGAGGAAGAGCAAATGGATCAGGATTAACAAGCATTAACAAGAATATACTATACTCATCGTAGAATAGCAGTCTTAACTAATTTTTTCTTTCAGAATACAAGGTGATTGATGCAGGCTGTCAGACAGAACTACACATCTTAGTTTTAGTGATGAAATATGCTAGAGATAAGGAATAGTTGTATAATGAGTAATGAAGTAATTTTTTGCAGATGATAATGAATGCTGATGAATAATGATGAAGAGTGTGCTACTATGGATAATGAAGTTTTTCTTTACAGGTGATGATAATGATGGAGTTATGAATAATGAAGTGATGAATAATGAAGTTTTTTTTCTTTGCAGATGAGGATAATGTTGAAGTTATGTATTTATGCTACATAGTTATTTAAGTATTTGTTGCAGTTTATTTTGACAGCAGGTGTTATATTGCATAGTAGGATGACGGAAAGTTTTGGAAAGGACAGCTATGGAGCACATTTTATACACATTTCACTACTTGTTAATTCGAAGTTCACTACTTTTCAGCATAGTGTGCGTTTCTTCTTTCAGGTCAATAATCCATTTTGTGTTTTTTCCAGGAGAAGTTTTTCATGATACTTACTAAACCTGTTACTTATTATACCTGTTCTAGTACTTGCATTTTTTTAACCCATTTGTGTTTATCATTTATAAATGTGATCACATATACTGCCTTGTTACATAACCTTGCTACAGCTGACTCATGACGAATGACGTTACACATTTTTGATTTACAGGAACAACCCACTACCAATTTTTTTTCTTTTTTCTCTTCTTGCTTTCTCTTATAATTACCAAACGCAATGCATTGCTAACAAAAAAATGTATTACCAGTCCCAAATAGTGATACCAGTTTGAGAAAGTTCTGAATAATACTGATCAACTCTGAATAGTATGTCACTTCAGTAATGACTTCGTAATGATACAAAAAAATATATATATAAAATAATGCTTTGTAACTGGCTAATAACTGCCACGGTATTGTAATGAGACTACTTATAATGCCCATGCTTATTAATGCTACGACTGTAATTAGCTGATTTTTAATAATGACTTCGTAATGATCTGAATGTCACTCAATGAATTGTTATTACTTCTTAATGATCTGAATAATACTGAATGAGGAACAATGTTTTATACTATTCGATACTTGATGGCCACTGAGTGCCAATAATTAATGTCACTTAATGAATTATGTTATTAATTATGCCATTAATTAGCTCTTGTTTTCAATGTTGATACTTTGTAACTGGAACAGAAAATGATTCTTACTATATTGGAATGACAAATGATTAATTAACTGTAATCAGAAGAAGGCTAATGATTCTTCATTATGCTTTGTAATTGGGAAAGAATGCGATTGCTTCATAATGCTTTGTAATTAGGAGAAGGCTAATGATTATTACTATTGAAATGACAAATAATTAATTAACGATGCCATACTTTGTAACTGGAAAAGAATGCGATTGCTTCATAATGCTTTGTAATTAGGAGAAGGCTAATGATTATTACTATTGAAATGACAAATAATTAATTAACGATGCCATACTTTGTAACTGGAAAAGAATGCGATTGCTTCATAATGCTATGTAATTAGGAGAAGGCTAGTGATTAATACTATTGGAATGACCAATGATTAATTAACTATGGTATACTTTGTAACTGGAAAAGAATGCGATTATTTAATAATGCTTTGTAACTAGGAAAAGAAGGATACTGATTCCATGTAAAACAATTAATGAACATTTTTCTGTAATACTACATACTTGGTACAGAAATGTTCAATCACTGGGCTATGAATGCCCCAAACTACTAATGAAGACTGTAATTGTCAGTATTATGTGACTTAATGTCCTTCACCTCATGAACTAACTACCCTGAATTACTGCAATGTCCATTTGTCCTGTCTATCCTAGTGATCATGGAGCACTATCTTTGGTTTTGCACTAATTCTACGTTGGTGTGCCTTGTAAGAGCGTGGTGTTGACACGACATGCTGTCCACCACCGTGAGCGATGAAGACGTTATTATGGTCCCACTGTTTGGTGTACCTAATGTACTGCCAAAACAAGAACATGAAATATTACTATGAGAGTTCAGTGTCTTGGCTACACTGATAAATTCTGATGGGAAAAGAACTTCAAATTGTGTCACTTGGTGTTGTGCTTCTGTGGAAAGATATGGACTTTCAGAACAGCTGTGTGCAATCTAAAGTGCTACAACCATGATGCAATCCTTCCCTTTCCTATCATAATTCTTGTCACATAGTGAAAATCATTTTTTTGCTAACATTATTTATGTTCATGGGTTATACATTTTTTTTGATTCGCTGAACTCCAGTGCGAGTACACTTATGTCACTTGTCGATATGATTTTTGCCATTATGTTTATTTATTGCAAAAATGCCTAAGACATTTTCTCGATTTGTTCTCAAGTACAGTATATGCACTCTTGTCTTTTATATTGTATATACATTTTTTATTTATTATTTTATTTTAATGATATGTTCTGAACTACAGTGCATGTGCACTTATGTTGTGTGTTTTAAAATGTTTTCTACTGAACTTCAATGCCTGTGCATTTTCAATATGATTTGTACTCATTCTGTATATTCAATACTTCAGTGTGTATGCACTTATGTCATTTGTTACTCATTGTATATACATTTCATCATTTACTGATATGTTCTCAACTGCAGTGCATGTGCACTCATGTCACTTGTCAACATAATTTTTTTTGCCAGTCTGTTTATTTGTTCTGAATATGTTAAAGAATTTTTTCAGTGCCTGTGCACTCTATCTGTCAAATAATTTTTATATACATTTTTCTGATTTACTACTATGTTTTGTATTCACATCCTGTCTTTGTCTGATATATTTTGTACTCGGTGCATGTGCACAACATTTAATTTATGTACTAAATTTGAATATTCTGTAAATTGTAAAAATTTCTTGCGATGGCAAGTCCAAATGACTCACCATCGCTGCCAAATTTTTGCCCCCCCAGTGGAGGGTTATGAAACACGTATGTAACATAGCAGCGATGGTGAGGCACGTTAAAATCTTTGACCAGAGAGCCTATAATCGTGGCTAGTCTGCGCTTGACCGCGCGAGTGTTGCGAGTAGTACAATAGTAGCAGTGCAGTTGAGCAGTACTCTGTCAGTAGTCGTTGAGAGCAGTTCGGTTGTGTGATGTAGTCTGTCGGCAACACTGGTCAAGATGCTGAATGAGGTATATTGTTAATTAAGGTAATCATCAGATAATTTAAAGTTCATTTATTGTAATTAATTTCCAACAAGTGCCCCAATAATAATTATGATTTCAAAAGCAATTTTTATTGAGCTAAATTTCGTTCCACTTCCCTTAAACAAATTTCAGTTAAATTAAAAAAAAAGGAATATTATTATTTGCAATGCAGTTCCTCCAAGCTGTGTGCAAGAATAAGAGCAGAAATTTGACTAGCAGATACAATGAGGTAAGAATTTAATTCTGATTTGCACAGGGCCAAAGACCGATATTTCGGTTTGAATTGAAATTTCATTATCACTGAGATTTTCTTATCACTGAATCGACTTTCATTTTTTTTGTGACGAGCTTACACCAGAGTCAGATTGCGAATTTCACGTTTTTGTTGCCTTTGTCAGTACATTTCATTGCAGCGAGGTTATTCTTGGGTCCCATTTATTATTATAATTTTTTATTTAATTATTTCTGTGGGGACGATATTGCTTCTTGGCTCCATTTCTATATAATATTGTCATACGAAATTTTTGTGGGGAGGTTACATACTGAGTTGTTAATTTTTGTTTGTACGTGATGATTCACACACACACACACACACACACACACACACACACACACACACATATATATATATATATATATATATATATATATATATATATATATATATATATATATATATATATATTTCGATTAATTGGTTGTTTTTTGGCAAGTATGTATTGCATATCTTTAGTTTAAGATATAAACACCTAGCAAACCATTCAACTGCAATTGTTCGATTTTTCCCGGTTTATCTTAGAGACATGTGTGTTTGGGGGGAGGCGGGAGGCGGGAAGGCATCTGTTATTGCTTTCTTCCATTGAGCTATATGGGTACAGCGTACGTTGCGATTACTCTTGTTACGTTTTGGTTTACTATATATTTTCTTTTTCGTTTTCCTTTTTTTTGTTTCGAAAGAATTTATGTGTTATAACTCGATATTTTCGTTGCTTTTTGGAGGTGTGTCTTGTACCCTGTCTTCGTTTGAGCTACATAGGTCCAGTGTATGTTGCGGGCCTACTTGTGTGTTTCTTGTGCATTTCAGTTCGGTTTGGATGTAGGGATTTGTTTCTCTTATTTCTTGATTAAGTATTTCTTTTGTGGCTCTGTAGCTGGTAGCCCTGTCTTCCTTTGAGCTATGTAGGTCTAGTGTAGACTGTGATTCCATTTGTTGGCTTTCACTTGTGACGTAATGTCTTATGATGTATGAAGTCGCGTATGCTCGATGTATCTGAATTTTACATTTTAAAGTTGGTAAGGACGTACTCTTGTCGTGGATGTTTCTGTTTTTGATATTGTTTGTAGCAGTGCTGTTGGGTTTCAGGGCTGTGTATGGTATCCCAGTTTTCATTTGAGCTAGATGGGTCAAGGGAAAAATTGTATCTCAATTCTGCGAGTTTTGTACTTTTATGTTTGGTTTATTCTAGGCACACTCATGTATGTAATTTCCCGGTTATCTTCCTCAACCATGAAAGAGCATCTGGGATCGCTGGTTTAGTTTGAACCATACAGGGTGAATCACCTAAAACTTACCACGCAAATTTTGCAGAAATGAAAAGTGCTATTGATGTGCTGTTTTCACAGAATGGATTGGTAGTCATGGGCTCATATTGTTACCCAGTCAACAGAATGTAATAATACTTAGAACGTGTATTATTTGTACAAACATGCACTTGTAAATTGGACGATGCCTATTGACTTAAAAAAACTAAAAATAGGGTACATTAGAATGCCAGTGTTGTTTGTTGCAGGATTCTAGTGCGAGTCGTTTACGAGACGTATTTTTAAAAGATCCACACCGACACTTATTCAATTCCTGTGGTAGCACACACTAAAAAAAAAAAAAAAAAAATTCTGCACACGTGCTAGCATTTCAGCGGAGATGTCAAAGAAGGCTGCAGCAATACGTCCTTGCATTTCATCGGGTGTAGTTGATATGTCCTTGCAGATAGCGTCTTTCAGCTTTGCCCGCAGAAAAACGTCAACAGGCGTCAAGTCCGGGGAACGGGCCAGACAAGATACAGGTCCTCTGCCTCCAATTCAACTATTTGGAAACAATTCGTGGAAACATGCTATAGTACTTCGTGCAGTGTTGGCTGGACAACCGTACTGTTGGTACCACAGGTTTCTCCTCGTATACAAAGGGACGTCTTCTAGCATCCGTAAAAGATGGTCTGTTAGGAGGCTGCAACACTTGTGCACGTTCACTGTTCCGTCTACGAAAATCGGTTCTGTGAGCTGATGGTTCATTATTCCATACCACACGTTTACACCCCATGAACGCTGACGTTCCACCTGAGGAAGCCAATGAGGATTGCTAACAGACCAATAGTGCTTGTTTCGGCGGTTCACCTGGCCATGATTGGTGGCTTCACCACTAAACAAGATACATGATACATCTGGAGTGCCCTGTCTTAATGCCTGTTTACAGAAATTAACACCATTCTCATTACCGTTTCTATGGAGCTCTTGACAGAGAGAGATGGGGCAGGGATGGAAACCATGCCAATGCCATTGCGCGGGAGATAACTTACGGATCAACTGCAGAACAGCAAGAACATCAAGTTACTCATCTTCAGTCGTCACTTGTTTCCTCCTGTTACCTTGTCTATGTGTTACACTACCACTTTCACGTAACTGGTTGAAGAGGTTGACAAATAACTGCCGAGACGGTTGACGTCTATTAGGACGTCTTTGTACATCTACAGCTACATGGATACTCTGAACATCACATTTAAGTGCCGCATACACCGCGCAAGAATTAGTGCATGTTTCCTACACTCTTCATACGCCATGAGCATGTCGGATTTTTATGCATTGGTAAATCTCATCGTCGCACTACCTGACTAGCAAGTCGTAGTGCACTCAAGAAAGCCGTGCGGGATAGCTGCGTGGTCGAGTCGTCTTGTCACGGTTTGCGTGGCTCCCCCCTTCGAAGGTTCGAGCCCTCCCTCGGGCATAGGTGTGTGTGTCGTCCTTAGCGTACTTTAGTTTAAGTAGTGTGTACGCTTAGGGACTGATGGTTCAAATGGCTCTGAGCACTATGGGACTTAACAGCTGTGGTCATCAGTCCCCTAGAACTTAGAATTACTTAAACCTAACTAACCTAAGGACATCACACACATCCATGCCCGAGGCAGGATTCGAACCTGCGACCGTAGCAGTCACGCGGTTCCGGACTGCGCGCCTAGAACCGCGAGACCACCGCGGCCGGCTAGGGACCGATGACCTCAGCAGTTTGGTCCCATAAGACGTTACCACAAATTTCCAAATTTCCACTAAAGGAACACACAAGCACACAGTAAGCAAGCATAACAACATCGTACCTAGCAACTCTGCAGGTTGAATGGCACAAAGAAGTGTCGATGTGTAAACTTTTCAAAATATGATATCTTGTAACCGACATGAACTACAAACCTGCAACCAACGCCAATGACATTCTAAAGTACGCTACCTTTAGTTCGTTATGTCAGTAGGCATTGTTCCATCTAAAAATATGTATGTTTTCACAAAATATACTCTTTCTATTTATTATTACAATCTGTTTATTGACTAACAATACGAGCCACAGACTATCAACCCATTCTGTGAAAACCACACCTCGACAGCACTTTCCATTTCCGCAATATTTACGGAGCAAGTTTTAGGTTACTCGCCCAGTATAGGTTAACCTCATTATTCGACTCCAGTGTTCTATTTTCTGTATGGTTTCTTTCCGGTTATTCTAGATGAATTTGGGTGTCCTTTTTTTCCACTTCGTGGTTGCTCTGGAAAGTTCTTATTGAGTTTTTTTTTTAAAGCTTGTCTCTGCCAAAACCCCCTCTTTCCCGCTGTTGTCCCATTATTTTCATTTTCTTTGCAAACTGAAATATTTCGAGTGTTTCTTACGTTTACTTTTGAGGATGAACGTCTTATGGTCGTAGTCTTAAAGAATGGAACCGGTCTGTTATTAAATGTTATCTGTGATTGTCTTAGCAACAAAGTTTTTTAAATAGACTAGTTTTCGGGACGTGTCGATGCATCCATCTCAAAGTTAAAAAGACGATACGACAGTGTGTTATGGCAGTTTAGAAATGCGTTAGGATTAAGCCGTATCCCGATACGAATTTACACAGGGTTAGACTTGTCAAGTGACACTATGCAGGCGACTTTTGTGTCAGGTATGACGATACGAAGAGAAGGAAAACATAAAATAACAGAAAGTCCGCGAGCGAGGAGAATCTTCGATCCGAGCGGGAAGCGAACCCACGTCTCTTCGGTTTGAAATCTGCCGCACTTACTCCGTAACTACAGAGGTTGACAGTAATAAAACCTAAAACGATCGTCTTCACTCGTAATATGACGTTATTGGCCAAAGGCGGAGGGACTGGACCTTTCTCTACCCCCGGTGTTTTCGGCCTTAGTTTGTCCACCCTATTGGCCACCACGTAAACTAGTATATTTATTGTAAATTATGTTTCCCAAGACTGCAATGAAAATTGTAATAGAGTTTTCCTGTTTCTTTAGTGGGTTGAAACTAAGCGCAATTTCTCCCTCAGTATTTTGTACAATTTTTTGGTCATCACTACACCGTCTGGAAAAACGGTGTAAGTCATTTTTCTGATAATTATTGTTGCAAGCATGCAAACTTACTTTCCAATGACACTGCGCTAAGTTGTCACATTTAAATATGAAATACATCTACATCTATGTACG